>NC_086452.1:423031274-423226274 GCF_028390025.1 Pseudophryne corroboree | reverse complement strand
ATGCGCACTAAGCGGGAAATCGCTGCGATGCGAAGAAATTTACAGAGCGAACAACTCGGAATGACCCCCATAGTGTAAAACAGTTCCAACGGTTAAAAACTTCAAAAACTGCTGGCAAATGCTCGTACATCAGTTAAAATAGATATTCGCTTATCTGAGAATAAGCCGAGGTACCCTATGTTTTATATTATGTTTGCTATTTTTACGGGTTTTTTTTGTTCTGGATTAAAGATACTAAACTTTTGTTGCTGTCAGCGATTCTGTGAGGACTCTCAGAAAAAAGGATATGAGATAAGCTGTTTTATATATATATAATTCTATAATTACATAATATATTATTTGATGCTGATGCATTGAAACATTGATTCACACTGCAGCATTTGTTGAGTATATTTATTTCCTTAGCACCGCCTTTGAAACTTCCTATGCACAACTGCATATCTTGAGGGAAATGGGGAGAAGCTGTTTTCATTAACAGTGAGTGCCAAGCGGATTTGATTTCTTCATATAGCCATAGAACGCCAAAGATGGGACTCCTGCACTTTAATACACCCAGAAAAGCCCACTAGCTATGGATATATACAGTATTCAACGTCTCATGCTTTATATCATTACGTCATTTATATATACTGTAGAGTACAAATAGTCCAGCACTGAGTAATACACTGTCACACAGAGCTGGATTAAGGCCTCAGGGGGCCCGGGGTACTTAAGACAGGGGGGCCCTAAGATCTAAAATGTATTATCTCTCTCTCTCTCTCCAGAAAAGAAGGCGGCACTCGGAGACTTGTGGAATGAGGTGAATCAGAACAGCATGTGTTTAATCAACGTTTCGGGGGTCGCACCTCCTTCTTCAAGAAAACAACACACATTCTACAAGTCTCCAAGTGCCGCCTTCTTTTCTGGACATATTGTGGCAGCAAACACCCTTTAGGGGGCACCAGAGCCGGCATCCAGGTGGGGAGGAGAGTGCCGGACTGCACTGGGGAATAAAATATATATATATATATATATAAATAATGAAATCAGGGCCGGTTACAGGGCTTCTGGCGCCCCGGGTGGCATTAGGGGGCGTGGCTTCATACAGGGGGCGTAGTCAGTTACGCCCCCTGTACTGTTGTAGGATGTGCGGTGCGCGATGACGTCATCGCGCACCGCACAGCAAAGGTCCTCTCCACGAAGGTAAACTAGATGCTAAGCGTCTAGTTCCCTTCGTGGAAAGGACCTTTGCTGTGCGGTGCGCGATGACGTCAACGCGCACCGCACATCATTACAGTGAAGGTCCTCTCCAGGAAGGGAAATTAGACGCGTAGCGTCTAGTTTCCCTTCACAACGGACAGCGGGCCGCGGCAGCGGGTGGCACCACAGCAGCAGCGGATCTTGCCATGGTGCGGCGCCCTCCGGATGGCGCCGGCGCCCTCCGGAAGGCGGCGCCCCGGGCAAAAGTCCTGCTTGCCCGTGGCAAGATCCGCTACTGGATGAAATCCAGAAGCTAAACTTTGTATAGCCAGCCTTACGTTTTTTCCGCTTTCCTGGCAGGCTGCTGTCTCTCCAAAACTCTCCGCTGGCTGGCCAGCTCCACACAACCCCTCATTTCACAGGCCTCATAGTTCCTGGCCTGCAGCCTGCGTGCCCACCGCATGTCTTCACAGATTATTGGACAGCTGAGCCGTCGCTCAGCTGTCCTACCTGTGTAGCCCCTTATAACCCGGCGCCAGCGTTTTGATGATGCAGAGGGGAGCTGGGACAGCCGTCGCCTAGCCGCCTTCACAGCCTGTGGCGCGGCCGCGGCCGCGGCCGCACCAGCGTCTGTTAGTGCACTGGAGAGCCGGGAGCACAGTACCACAGATCAGAGATGGTGCGGCCGCGGAGGTGCCACATGCTGTGAAGGCAGCTGCGCGACAGCTGTCCCGGCTCTCAGAGCTCCCCTCTACATCATCAAAACGCCGGCGCTGGCATCCGATCTGTGGACGGTGGCGGGGCTGCAGGGGGCCCTTTTAAAAAGGGGGGCCCGGGGTACATACACCCAGGGCACCCCCCTTAATCCGGCTCTGCTGTCACATGCCTTGGTGCCAAGTCCAACAGCGGCAGTACCCATGCACTGCAGCATTAAAGTGAAAGGCACTCAGAGCCTTTTAACAAAATGTTGTTCATTCACCGTCACAAACGGCGAAACGGCGGCAAACAACATAATATTATTAGTATTTGCAAGACCCCGAGTGCTGCTGTTTTGTCTACCGAAGCTGTATTTACGTTCACCCAGAGGGAACCGGAGCAGCTTGTCTACTTAATTGAGTGCCGGGCTACCTAACTCTCTCTCTCTCTCTCTCTCTCTCTATATATATATATACATACATACATACATACATACATACATAGGTGTGTGTGAGTGTGTGTAGCTGATTTTATCTCCCCAAATTTTCATCACCGTGCATAAGGGGACCTGGATTTGGGGAATATACTGCAGTCATCATGTCTCATGCACCAAAGTATAGTACTTGTCTTCATGTTTTAGACATTTCCACCTCTTGCAAGACAACAGAATCACAACACTCTCTATAATACATTACAGCAGAGCTATGTGTCAGATTTCTGACTCCAGTATGAAAAACCTGCATTGTTGGGATATTTTTATCTCACCAAACATTATTTATGTGTTTCTTAAAGACTGTCATTGTTTCTGCAAATGTAAAAGTTTTTTTTTTCTTTATTACCGGTATATCCATTTACAGTATGTCTGTTGCTTAATTCAAGACTGACACTCTACCATTGTAAGTGTACATACATGTTCCTCATACAAGTGAGGAGGTCAGTCAGTCAGTACAAGGGGAAGCAGTGGCAAATGCTTAATGCAGACATTCCTGGAGTAGAACTATTTTTGTATATGAAATCTTGCGGTTTCTCAGGGCGTATCAGAAAGATGCGTATTCCTGGTTGGTCCAGTTCCACATATGCTCTGCAGTTCTGTGGTGTGAATACAAACCAGTAAGACAACTGTCTTCTGTTCTGTATTATTTTATACTGCATTAATATTGCCACACGGCTAGTGCTATGTACAATATGGGTAAATCCAAAAGCGGACATATCTTTTCTCATACTGCATGTGTGTCCATTTCTCATTGTGGGGCTTATTCTCAATGCGCAGAAAATGGCTGTAGTTGCGAGCAGCTGCGGAAGCCAGATCCCTTTTTTTCTGCCAGTTTGGGGGAAATTTAGAGGTAAGTTAAGTAACTAAAGTCTGAGGCAACGCCTGGAGCCCATGTTTTGGCAAGGGTGAAACCATCATGATAAAACAATCATTTGGTTGGTAATTCCCAATGATATGAGATTGTGACTGCCACAGGGTCCTCTTCAAAGTGGTGATACTTTTTATGTCCTACATTTGATACAATTTAAGTATTCATGTCATTACCGCAGTGCGAGCTGGGGTGTAAATATCACTTACCAATAATGCGGTTGGTGATAAATACACCCCATGGAATGTGAGCATTAACAAGGTGTCATAGAATTTATAAAGGGTGGTGGAAAATTACATGACGCTTTATGGCGCCGAAATCCTGACTGCCAACATTCTGAACGTAAGTATGCCGGGACTGCTTAGGGTTTGGCTGTGTTTGTGGGGTGTTAGATTTAGGATGTGGGGAGAGGGTTAGGCTTTGGGGGGGGGGGGGGGGGGGGTAATGGTTAGGATGCAGGGAGGGAGGGTTTGGCACCACCAGGGAGGGTTAGGGTTAGGCTGTGGGCGTGGGAGGGTCAGGCTTAGGCTGCATGAAGGGGGGTTTAGGGTTAGGTACCACCAGGGAGGGTTAGGGATAGGCTGGTGGCAGTGGGGTGGGGGTAAGGGTCAGGCTGTGGGGAGACAGTGTTAGGGTTAGTGGGGTAGGAGGTTAATGTTAGTATACTTACCTAGTAGGTGTCAGGATCCTGTGCGTCGGGATGCCGCTGTCGGTATTCTGACCACTGTCACCCCAAGCGATGGGATCCCAATACCATCCCTCCTAGCTGAACGTTACCGATCATGTGATGTCACCATGGCAAATGGGATCACTTGTTTAGACAGACTATAGCTGTGACACACTGTTTCAGTCTGATTACCAAATGTCTGGATCTTGATCTCAGTTGACCATACGTACTTGAGGCAGGGCCGGCTCCAGGCCTACTAGCACCCTGAGCGAGAAAATGTCAAAGCGCCTGGAAAAGTGGGCGTGGTCTCGCAACTTCATATCATCAAACTATAAATAAATATATTTTCACACCCCCTCTATGTACAAAATTAGCAGCCTTACACATAACAGCCACAGTAGTGTTCCTTACACATAATGTCTCCAGTATAGTTCCAGTTACACATAGGGATATATTCAATTGAAATCGAAAGCTACCGTCTGTCGAAAAGACAGTCGTTTTCGACTTTTTTAGGTCGGAAAGGGTTCCGACCTATTAAATCTAACCCCAAATTATTTGACTTGTCGAAAAGCACGGGGATCGGCGGAATAGCTGCCGATCCACGTGCTTGTGTCGAAAACGGGGCCAAAACTGACCCCCTATTTGACCATCTCAATTCGACTTTAAAAAAAGTCGAAGTGAGATGCGGGAGCAGAGACCGTGAGAGCCGCGGGCAGATGGAGAGCAGCGCCAGAGGATGTCACAGCAGCGTCCACCTGGCTCCAGCAAGCGAGACCTCGCTTGCTGGAGCCGGGTGGACGCTGCCGTGAGCGGCGGCCGTGATGCGGGCACAGTGGAGATGAGGGACGGGGAGAGGCAGTGAGAGACGGGGTGGGGGGGGGGGAGACGGGGGAGAGCCGCGGGCAGACGGGTGAAAGCAATGCTACAGCTCTCCCCCGTCTGCTCGCGGGCTCTCCACTGTCTCAGCTCCCGCATCTCAATTCGACTTTTTTAAAAGTCGAATTGAGATGACATTGAATAGCCCAGGTCAGTTCCATTCCGACAAATGAATGTCGGAATGGATCCGACTTCAATTGAATATACCCCATAATGTCTACATTAGTGCAGTGCCAGATACACATGACATGCCCTGCAGCAGTGCCAGCTACACATGACATGAAACCCAGCAGTGCGTGCTACACATGACATGAATTCCAGCAGTGCCAGTTACACATGACATGAATCCCAGTAGTGCCAGCTAAACATGATATGCCCCCCAGAAGTGCCAGCTACACATGACATGCCCCCCAGCAGTGCCAGCTACACATGATATGCCCCCCAGCAGTGCCAGCTACACATGATATGCCCCCCCAGCAGTGCCAGCTACACATGATAGTGTTCGCTCTAGGATTTTTTTAGGGCAGGGTGTTGATCACGGGGAGGGCACATTTTTCATTTGGGAAGGCACATTTTTAAGTTAGAAGGGCAAAATTATGTACATACTGTAATGTGTGGTGCTCCACTTGCTACATGCCAAAGCATGGACAGTGCGCGCCGAAGGTGCGCACCAAAATTTAGGGGCGTTGCTTCGTGGGGAAGGGGTGTGGCCACATAATAGTGGCAATTCGCATTACACCACACAGTAGTGCACCTAATACACATTGCACCAGGTAGAACCTCCTATACACACTGCGACAGGTAGAGCACATTATACACATTGCGCCAGGCAGAGCACGTTATACACTTTGCGCCAGGCAGAGCACATTGTACACTTTGCGCCAGGCAGAGCACGTTATACACTCTGCGCCAGGCAGAGCACTGAGACACATTGCACCAGGTATTGCACTGAGACACATTGCCTAGCCACAGACGCCTAGCGGGAACACTACATGATATGCCCCCCAGCCGTGCCAGCTACACATGATATGCCCCCAGCCGTGCCAGCTACACATGATATGCCCCCCAGCAGTGCCAGCTACACATGATATGCCCCCAAGCAGTGCCAGCTACACATGATATGCCCCCAGCCGTGCCAGCTACACATGATATGCCCCCCAGCAGTGCCAGCTACACATGATATGCCCCCAAGCAGTGCCAGCTAGACATGATATGCCCCCCAGCAGTGTCAGATACATATGTCCCCACAGGGCCAGATACATATATGCCCCCACAGTGCCAGATACATATATGCCCCCACAGTGCTAGATACATAAATGCCCCCACAGTGCCAGATACAGAAATGTCCCCACAGTGCCACATACATAAATGCACCCACAGTGCCAGATATGCCCCCAGAGTACCTGCTGTGCCGGTGATGAGGGAGGGGGAATGCTGCTGTAGGCGGTCCTATGCTAAAGTGAGATGTGCGTGCCGTGCGGCGCCAGTTTCGTCAGACACCGGCGCCGCATAGCGCGCACAGATCACTTTAGCATAAGGACCGCCTACAGCACTCCCCCTAACAGACAGGAGGCGGGCCAGGATGGACAGCTGCTGCAGGCTACAGGACAGGGCCGGCTCCAGGCTTCAACATGGCGGCGCCAGCATGCGGCGCCCATTAAGGGTGGCGCCCTGTGGAGGCACTCGAGTCGAACATGCCTGGATGCGGCCCTGATTGAGGTCATGTTTCCCCATGGACTCTGGCTTTTTGATCGTATTGCCAAAGAGCTGGAGCACTTGAGGTCACATTAGTATGACCCTAGTAACCAAGTGCTTTCTAATCTGTAAATAATTAAAATCCAGACTAAAGGGGAGATTTATCAAAGCTTGAAGAGAGATAAAGGAGCCTATTTACTAAGCCTTGGAGAGAGATAAAGGGGAGACTGAGGGGCAGATGTACTCAGCCTTGGAGAGCAGTGACGTGTGGTGAGGTGAGGCAGAGCATTTCCTGTCATACTCCAGTATACTTCAGAGTTCATAAAAAAAAAAAGACTATATTATACATATCCTCTTTGTATTATTCTAATTATATTTATAGTCAAAACTCTATAAAGTATACTGGTCTATGGCAGGTGTGGCAGTGCCTCCCCTCCTACCTTTCCCGCACATCTCTAATCAAAACTCTTGCCGGCTGTTGGGATCCCGGCGCACAGTATACCGGCGCCGGAATCCCGACACCCTGCATACTGACACCTTTTCTCCCTCTTGGGGGTCCACGACCCCCCCTGGAGGGAGAATAGATAGCATGCTCCACCGTGCCCGCAGCGTGGCGAGTACAGCGAGCCCGCAAGGGGCTCATTTGCGCTCGCCCAGCTGTCGGTATGCTGGCGGTCGGGATTCCGGTGCCGGTATGCTGGCCGCCAGGAGCCCGGCCGCCGGCATACCATACTACACCCGTATATACTGCTGTTCCTGTGTATAATGTCCACATGTATATACTGCTGTACCTGTGTATAATGCCCTCATGTATATACTGCTGCACCTGTGTATAATGCCCACATGTATATACTGCTGCACCTGTGTATAATGTGCACATGTATATACTGCTGCACCTATGTATAATGCCCACATGTATATACTGCTGCACCTGTGTATTATGCCCACATGTATATACTACTGCACCTATGTATAATGCCAACATGTATATACTGCTGCACCTGTGTATAATGCCCACATGTATATACTGCTGCACCTGTGTATTATGCCCACATGTATATACTGCTGCACCTGTGTATAATGCTCACATGGGCTCATATAATTAGCCGGATGTAATGCAGTGCGAGATGGCTGGAACTCCGAGATTCTGGCCGTACTCGTACAGTTTTTTTTTAAAGCGGCAATTATTTACAAGGCAAAACCATGTTGGTTTTGCTTAGTAAATGATTGCTGCTTTAAGAAAAAACATACACGTTTTGCTGGAATCTCGGAGCTCCGACTGTCTCGCACTGCATTACATCTGGCCCATTGTGTGTAAATCTGGCTCTGGTACTAGCCAGTGCTTCCTCAGTCATGTACCTCACCGCACGTCAATGTTGGAGAGTGAAGAGTAAAGTGGAGAGAGATAAAATACTAACCAATCAGCTCATGTTATTTCTCAAACAGAGCTTGTAACATGGCAGTTAGAGGCTGATTGGTTGGTAGTTTATCTCTCTCCACTTTATCACTCTCAAGACTTAGAGCATTTCCCATATATGAGATAAAGGGAACTATTTACTAAGCCTTGATTTAGATTTCTCTTCTGTTCGTTCTCATTTTGTTAATTGCTAAAACTAATCTATTATACTTATATTTTTGAAAGCATTCTTATTCTGTAGTATTTTTTCCACACCTGCCTAAAACATTTGCACAGTACTGTATATGAAAATTTATATTTTGGTATACAGTATAAAAACAGATATCAGATATAGTCCCTCCATACTGGCTCTACAAACAGATTGAAGCAACTCATTTAAGCAAATTTATCATCGTTCAAGTGACCCCCGTATTTTATTATCCTTTAAACAATACTGAATTAGACGCCTGCCTCATTCTGCCTCATTATGGGTCCAGCGCTAGTTATCAGAATGAGCATTATAGGAGAATTAGAACCATTTTAAACTCATTAAGTCATACTATACTCGTGTATTGTTAATTAGACCACATAATAGTAAATACCATTTGTTACAGGGCAAATTTCCAAGCATTTATGTTCCTGAAGGCATTACACACAATTACATATATCCTATAGCATAGTGTCTTATCTACCGTTAGATTAATGTGGTAATATTAAACATTAATCAGCTTTTAAAATAGACAGGGGCAGATTTATTAAGCCTGGTGAAGTGATAAAGTGGAAGGTGATAAAGTACCAACCAATCAGCTCCTAACTCCATGTTATAGGCTGGGTTTGAAAAACGACAGTTAGGAACTGATTGGCTGGTACTTTATCACCTTCCACTTTATCACTTCACCAGGCTTAATAAATCTGCCCCACAGTCTCTTGCTAATATTTCCTGGACATACAGTACACGTGATTACTTACATAAGACTCCTATGCTTTATACTTATGTTGGATATTTTAGCAGTTCCTCTTGCATATCCCTGAAAGACTGAAGTTATTTCTACTTTGCTACGCATCCTGAACCTTCCTTCCTAGACCAATATTGCTGCGTTAGGCGACTGTACAGCGGAACTCACACAAGACCAAATTAAAGGTGACAAGTTCTTTGAAATGGTATTAATTTCAGTACTTCAATTCAGAGAAGTAATTTTCCTGTTATAGATGGGAAAAATAAAATGTTGCGCATTCAAACTGTGGAAAAATTATTTGATGTTCTCGAGTCGGGGAAATGTTAAGGGACAATCAACGTACCTGACATTTTATCATTTCTGCGCTATTTCCCTCTTCTCTGTAGATTCTTTTCATAACAAAGCATCAAATGTAATGCACATGATTCAAGAGTTTTAGAAATCGGTTTAGAGGACATAAATGCTATATTTACTGCACTAGAATATAAACCAAGTAGAAAGAAGGTAAAGCATCTCACCACACATAATATATACAGTATACAGCTTACACCAAATAAGACCACCATAAACCTTCATAGAAAATTATAAGTTTTCCTTATGCAACACCGGGGACATGTACATTTGTACACATATGGGGTCAGGTTAATACATAAGCCTTATAATACCTTTCCTTTTATTGTTAAATCGTGTGATGTCTGCCTGTCCCTGGGGATCAGCAGCGCTGTGTGTCACAGCCGCCGCAGCACCCAGGATGCAGAACTTCGCTTCAGCACTCCTTCCTGTATAAGTCCGCCCCCAGATTCCTATGTTATGAGCCAATGGGAGTTTGGCGATTAGGTTACTAATGGCCCACAGCACATAGGTTACTAATGGCTCATAGGTTACTAATGGCCCATAGTTTACTAATGGCCCATAAGCACATAGGTTGCTAATGGCCCCTAGGCACATACGTTACTAATGGCCCCTAGGCACATAGGTTACTAATAGCCCCATGGCACATAGGTTACTAATGGCCCCTAGGCACATAGGTTACTAATGGCCCATAAGCACATAGGTTGCTAATGGCCCCTAGGCACATAGGTTACTAATGGCCCATAGGTTACTAATGACCCATAGGCACATAGGTTACTAATGGCCCATAGGCACATAGGTTACTAATGACCCATAGGCACATAGGTTACTAATGACCCATAGGCACATAGGTTACTAATGACCCATAGTCACATAGGATACTAATGACCCATAGGCACATAAGTTACTAATGACCCATAGGCACATAGGTTAATGGCCCATAGGCACATAAGTTACTAATGACCCATAGGCACATAGGTTAATGGCCCCTAGGCACATAAGTTACTAATGGCCCCTAGGCACATAGGTTACTAATGGTCCCTAGGCACATATGTTACTAATGGTCCCTAGGCACATAGGTTACTAATGGTCCCTAGGCACATATGTTACTAATGGCCCCTAGGCACATAGGTTACTAATGGTCCCTAGGCACATATGTTACTAATGGTCCCTAGGCTCCTAGGTTACTAATGGCCCATAGGCACATACTGTAGGTTACTAATGGCCCATAGGCACATAGGTTACTAATAATGGCCCCTAGGCACATAGGTTACTAATGGTCCCTAGGCACATATGTTACTAATGGTCCCTAGGCACATAGGTTACTAATGGCCCATAGGCTCATAGGTTATTAATGGCCTATAGGCACATACTATAGGTTACTAATGGCCCATAGGCACATAGGTTACTAATAATGATCCATAGGCACATAGGTTACTAATGGCCCATAGGCACATAGGTTACTAATGACCCATAGGCACATAGGTTACTAATGACCCATAGTCACATAGGATACTAATGACCCATAGGCACATAAGTTACTAATGACCCATAGGCACATAGGTTAATGGCCCATAGGCACATAAGTTACTAATGACCCATAGGCACATAGGTTAATGGCCCCTAGGCACATAGGTTACTAATGGCCCCTAGGCACATAGGTTACTAATGGTCCCTAGGCACATATGTTACTAATGGTCCCTAGGCACATAGGTTACTAATGGCCCATAGGCTCATAGGTTATTAATGGCCCATAGGCACATACTATAGGTTACTAATGGCCCATAGGCACATAGGTTACTAATAATGATCCATAGGCACATAGGTTACTAATGGCCCATAGGCACATAGGTTACTAATGGTCCCTAGGCACATAGGTTACTAATGGCCCCTAGGCACATAGGTTACTAATGGCCCATAGGCACATAGGTTACTAATGGCCCATAGGCACATAGGTTACTAATGGTCCCTAGGCACATAGGTTACTAATGGCCCCTAGGCACATAGGTTACTAATGGCCCATAGGCTCATCAGAATCAGAATCAGCTTTATTGGCCAGGTGTACTCACGTACACTAGGAATTCTTTGTGGTACAATGCATCGCCAAGCAGCAACATGGAGGAAAAACGAAGCATACATTACAAACATTACAAATATGAGTTCATACTGCACATATGCAACTGTACAGTAGACATATTATACATTTAAGACTAAAAACTAAGGCTGCTTGGCAGAGCAGCACCGAGGCAGCCATCTACGGCGCCAACTAGAACTCACACAATGCACATAATACAGAAGATTTAAGTATTACATCAAAAGATAAACCACACAGACAAAGACACAGAAAGAATAATGCATGATTGGTGTAGGCATTTTGGGTAATAACCTCCAGGGGTTGTGTATTCCACCCTCACAAGGCACCAGGTGCGGCAGCCATCTTAGGCGCACTGTGTAGGATTACCCAGGGTGGAATAGTCCACCCCTAGAAGAGAACACAAAATGGGGAGATTGCAGAGTCCTTAAGTTCAGAGTAGGGTTCCAATAAAAACATCAGGTCCACGCATTTTTCATCCCATCCACAAGCGCACCAGATAAGGCAGCCATGTTGGGCGCACTACAAAGGTTACACAGTGGGAGATGAGCCATACAGGGGCCAAATGCATGTATGGGAGAACTGACACGTGTGTAGGAGTATGCTATACCCTGCATGGAAAGATCCAAATGAAGCACACCCCGCTTCATTTGGATCTTCATCACTGGCGTGCGCAGCACATTTTATTAGGGGGTGCACCGTCGGAGGGGTGTGTCTAGCACCGCCTTTTGGGCGTGTCTAGCACCATCTATTGATGGTCAACGCATATAAAATATCCACCTTTGTACCAATCCTAATAAAGCAGATACATTGTCAGATGTTGCGGTGTGCACCAAACAAACACCCCTGATGGCACTCACTGCAATTACAGTGCTCCTACTCAGCCTGGTCTGGCTCCCCCTCTCTTTCCCCTGCAAGCTGCAGCAGCTTACTTACAAGTCAGTCACTCACTGACAATGACAGTCGCAGACTAGTATTGCCGCTGCTGGAAAAACGAGTGACGTGTCAATGTTGCTGCCGACTGCCTGCCAGTATTGAATTTGTCTTCCTAAGAGGAACGCTGGCTGCATGCTGCTCCTCATCAGTGGCTGGCGTTGGCACAGCATAGAAAGAGGGAGGTGTGTATGTGGTGGGTGTGACGGGTGGGCATGCGAGCAGCATGACGTAATAACATTACATCACACTGTTTTTGTACATGGAGGTGGAGCTGAGAATTTGAAAGCCGGCACCCTTGATTTACCCAGGCGTCCAGTCGGTAATGAGGTCCTGACAGGGTGCAGCGCAGAGGGGACAGTAATCAGCCTGCTCGGCGATCGCTGCATCAGGCATGTGAGATCGGGGTGCCAGACATTAGGGGGTGCCCGTGCGCACCAGGCACCCCCCCTGCGCACACCTATGATCTTCATAGGTTACTAATGGTCCCTAGGCACATAGGTTACTAATGGCCCCTAGGTACATAGGTTACTAATGGCCCATAGGCACATAGGTTACTAATGGCCCATAGGTTACTAATGGCCCTTAGGCTACTATGGGCTAACACCATCTAAGGATGGTGTTAACTGCCGGGGCCAAAATCCGCATTCTAGAACTTAGTAAATGTCACAATTTACCAACTCTTTTTGTTGAAGCCTGAAGAGCGCTACTGCTCATCCTCCATGATGCTCCTGAGGGAAGGCATCAATTCCTTTATTAAAATGGCCACTATTCTTCAGTGCATGTGCTGCGTTAAAGAGCCACATTGGGACACGGATATGTTCCACTTTGCTCAGTGAGACCCTGTGATATTCTGCATTACACACCTCTTGAAGCCGCTTGCATCCTGCACCGCTACTGGCTGGTGTCTGTGTGTTCTGCTCAAGCTCCACCCGCTGCAGAGAGTCTGTTACATGGGTGACTGTGAGAACGGCTGTGCATCCAGATTACTGCTAAATAAACCACTCCACTTGTTAAGCATCAGGCAGCCTTGGGATTTGGATGCTCCCCCAGTTTGTACTGTTACTCTGCCGTACCTCCACCAACAGTATACACATATTTCATCACCTTACAGACCTATGAGAGATGCTTTTGTGATTGAAAATAGAGAGACGGTAGCAGATATCGCCGATTTCTGCTGTGGTCACCCCTTCATTGGAAAGCCTAATTTTTGTGAGTATCCCCCTAAAATCACCCACTAGTCAAAACACAGTGCATACTGCCGACATAAGTGCCAACTCTGTTTTGGAATCTGCTGTAAAATGCCGGCTATCAACTAACACATCATTCATCTCCTGATACACTCTGTGCTGCTTGTGTACCATGCTATTTCCACTATATAACTCTCAGTCTGTGACTTCCTGCTGCCTTCATTCTCCTCCTCCTCACCTCATGTCACTGCCTCTATCACATGCAGACCTGTCCTCACTGACATATCACTCATCTCCTGATATACTCTGTGCTGCTTGTGTACCATGCTATTTCCACTATATAACTCTCAGTCTGTGACTTCCTGCTGCTTTCATCCTCCTCACCTCATGTCACTGCCTCTATCACATGCAGACCTGTCCTCACTGACATATCACTCATCTCCTGATATACTCTGTGCTGCTTGTGTACCATGCTTCTTCCACTATATAACTCTCAGTCTGTGGCTTCCTGCTGCCTCCATTCCCCTCCTCACACCATGTCACTGCTCCTGTGTCACATGCAGCCCTGTCCTCACTAGTACAGCACTCATCTCCTGATATACTCTGTGCTGCTGGTGTACCCTGCTCCTTCCACTATATAACTCTCAGTCTCTGACTCCTACTTCATCCATTCCCCTCCTCACATTATGTCACTACCCATGTCCTCACTAGCACATCACTCATCTCTTTATGCTCCCAGTGCTGTTGCTGTACCCTGCTCCTTCCACTATATAACTCTCAGTCTGTGGCTTCCTGCTGCCTCCATTCACATCCTCACCTCATGTCACTGCCCCTGTCACCTGCAGCCCTGTCCTCAATAACATAGGGGGTAATTCAGACCTGATCACTGCTGTGAAGTTTCGCACAGCGGGCGATCAGGCACAAACTGCGCATGCGTATGCACCGCAATGCGCAGGCGCGTCGCACGGGTACAAAGTGAATCGCCACTCAGGGATGGGTTTGTGTGATGGATCCAATTGTACGGGCGATCGCAAGGAGACTGACAGGAAGAAGGCGTTTGCGGGTGTCAACTGACCATTTTCAGGGAGTGTCTGGAAAAACGCAGGTGTGTCCATGCGTTAGCAGCAGGGCCGGATCATGGCTTTGGGTGCCCAGGGCACTTAACACATGCCCCCCCCCCCCCTTTACCAGTGATTAGACACACCGCTGAAAGTTTCAGGGGCGTGGCCTACTCGCAGACGGCGTGGCCATGCCCCTTATGCAAATGACTGAGAACTACATTTTTTTCATAGATTTGGCCCCCCAGCCAGGGTCAAATCCACAGGGGGGGAGCGATCAGTGTGATCGCTTCCCCCTGGCCCCTGCACAGGCAGAAGAGGCTGCTGCTGGTAAGCGGCAGCAGCCTCCTGCACTATCACAGACCAGCCAGCACACAGCAGCGTCTGCTGGCTGGAGCACAATACTGCTGCTGGCAGGAGGAGGGGGGAGACTGAGTACCTACACCGTGCTCACTGAGAGATAACTTCTCCTTCCGAGCCTCCCCGGCGCACCACGTGACACTGCGGCGCCCCTATTGGACGCTGAGCCCCGGCCGCCGCTCACTTATTCATGAGCTTTTCCTCATTGCACTTCAGGCGGACATCGGACATGTGACCTCCCGCTCCATCCCATCTCTGCTGCGCTGAAGTGTGTGCAGAGTTTCCCTCCCCCTCCGTCTCAGGCAGCGCGGAGATTCACTGATTCTGTAATCTCCAGCCTCCGCTGCCACTGGAGATTACAGAATCAGTGAGTCCCCGCGCTGTGACATAGCTGCTCCGTTGGGGGGCCCTCTAAAATAGGAGGGCCCAGGGTACTTACCCCCTGGACCCCCCCCCCCCTTAATCCGGCTCCGTTTAGCAGGGAGGGTTCCTGACGTCAATTCCGGTCCCGGACAGGCTGAAGTGATCGCAGCGGCTGAGTAAGTCCTGGGCTGCGCAGAGACTGCACAAAATCTGTTTGTACAGCTCTGCTACACTTGCACAGCTAAAATACACTCCCTCCCCCCCCTGTAGGCCGCGACTATCTGATTGCAGCAGTGCAAAAATCACTTGCTAGCGATCAGGTCTGAATTAAGCCCTTAAGGGGGGTACTCACGGAGCGATATTCTAAGCAATCTGACTAGATTGCTTAGAATTTGAGCATTATCGCTCCGTGTGTACCCCCCACAGCGATAGCGATGAGCAGCCCCGCGCATCGCTATCGCTGGTGCTAGATTGGCCTGCTAGATTGGCCAATCTAGCGGGTCGCTCGCTTCACCCGCTGGGTGAAATGAGCGCCCCCCGTCTCCCCCCGCACGCTCAGCACAGATCGCGCTGTGCTGAGCGGCGGGAGAGATGTGTGCTGAGCGGTTCGCTCAGCACACATCTCTCCCGCATCGGCCCGTCTATATGGGCCTTTAGTCTCATGAGTGAACAGGTCGCTGTCTCCAAACTGATTGGCACACTCATACAATAACATCTTGTACTGCCTGAATATTCTGAAGATCTGCTTGGCTACACTTTTGAATTTAGGAGTAGTACCCAAAAACATCTCTGACCTTAGTGATAGAAAACTTTAAGCATGTGCTCCTATAGACCTATATAATATTACATAAATCCTTTGAAAATACGTAAAAGTACAACAATATCCTCTTTGTGACACGGATTTGTGAATACTTTTAGATGTTCCGTAACGTCTGAAAAAATATTTATGTGCCTTTTTAAAAATAAAGAAAATGAAAGATCAATTTAAAACCGAAATGTTAAAAAATGAGCAAATCCAAGACACTGGATTAGTTCTAAATATATTTTAGCTTTGGCATTTAATATTCTCCTAGATCAAGTCTATATGGACACACATATGCCAGGTTTCTAGGGTAACACATAATTATGCTGATTGGCCTAATTAGAATCATAACACCAAACTACTTACATGCAAATGACTTGCAGGACTGGAGTGATCGCTGCTGCTTTGCATTACTTCCTTATACCGTGCTGATTTGTAAAGTGTTTAACTCCTTGATAGTCTAAGCCAGGGTAGTGTGTCTTATGAATGTTATATTGACACATAACGCTGCTTACAAATATAAAAAATAATAGGACTCTGCAATATTCACGGTCAACACAGGCATTTTCTGGATAGATTTCAACAGCAGACACTTCCAGGTCCTAAATATTTATGACTACCCCAGGCCATCTGCTGATCTGTTACTGATCTGAGAACGGAGGAGGAAAAATTATGGTAAAGAGATTCTTGCTTATCGCTGCAGAACATGCTTAGCCATGTTTAGCCCTTGTCAAGTTTCCAGATTTCAGTACTGGCGAATTTGTTTCACCGCCACCCAGCGCTCCGTGTGTACAATGCACCAGCTTGGGGAAAGTTTTCCTTTTGTTCACGCTTGCTGTTGAATAATACACATGAAATCATTTAAGAGGAAAGATATAAAATATTAGGATTAGTTATGTAGCCTAAGTGTAGAAATGCTTTGTTATATCCAGTAATATAGGTCTACAAATACAAAGTGTTTTTTTCCCCTGAGGTTACGGATAGTAATCAGTAATGGAACTTTTTTAAATATAATTTTGAATTCTTCTACAAGCAGGAAGCCATAATTAATTCTCAGTAGATGCGGTCATCGCGCACCGCACGGCATTGACACTAGGGGTCATGATTGACCTCTAGTGTCTATGCGGTGCTATGGGAGAGACGTCATGACGTCCCTCCCATAGATCAGAGGAGCGGCGCCGGCGGCCGGAGACGGAGGGAAGCAGCAGTCGGGAATCAGGAGCAGGGATGGTGAGTATTAATTTATTTTTTATTTTTGTAAGCGGCATAACTCTACTGGGGGCACAAACGGGGGGGTACAACTCTACTGGGGGCACAAATGGGGTCACAACTCTACTTGGGGCACAAACGGGGGTACAACTCTACAGGGGGCATAACTGACCACACCCCTTTATGAAGCCACGCCCCTATTTTCGCCCGGGTCGCCACAAGGGCTAGAACCGGCCCTGCTATATTCTAAGCCTTGGACGGAGATAAAGTGGACGGAGATAAAGTACTGGCCAATCAGCTACTAACTGCCATGTCACAGGCTGGGTTTGAAAAATGACAGGAGCCAATTGGCTGGTACTTTATCTCCATCCAAAGCTTAGTAAATAGACCCATAAAGCTTCTAAAATGAAAAGTGGTAATGTTGCCTATAGTAACCAGTCAGATTTTGTCTATCATTTCTATATTGCATCCTAGAAAGAAAGAATCTGCTTGGTTGCTATGGGCAACATCACAACTTTTCATTTTTTTAAGCGTTAGTATATATACCCCTTAGTATACCCATAATTTAAGAAGCAGGTATTGCAGCAGATATCTCTGATATATACCACAGTCCAACCGCAAAAGCAGCCCCCATAGGTTTTAAAACTGACTGCTAGACGTCAGATTTACCGAGCTCTGGAAAGTGTAGCAACGGAAGATGGTATTATACTTTAGCACAGATTTTTTCAGAGAGGGATCCCCCAGATCGCTTATCGTCGTATACCCCCAATGACACATGATGATGCACAGGCCGACGGCTACACAGTAAGTGCTCTGGATCCAAACCCAGAGGCAGAGTGATAGTGTAAGCTATGACTCTGCCACAGCTCACGGGAGTGTGTTGCAAATCACGGGGGCCCCCTTGTTACTGTACGACTGGTGGCCGAGCAGAGCACCAGGAGGCGGAGCTGCTTTGCCAGCCCCTGTAATGTGAGCCAGGTAGATGAGGAGAGTCCTCGTCTCTCTATGTGGCTGGACCGGCTTATCAAGCCGTCAGCCCTTCTGGCATTTTTCGGAAGTGCCAGATGGGCAGCCCGGCCCTGATTACCGCTCTGAGACGCAGAACATCTGGATGCGGAGAGATTGCTTTTCAGTGTGCATTCCTAGGAGGTATCATGGGAGTGGCTAGCTAGATGCAGGCCTAGGAATCACCCTTCCTACTGTGTTAATTTGAGTGATCAGTGACATTGCAAAGTGTGGGTACTGCACAGAAAATTACCATAATAGCTTTGCACTTGGTTGCCATGGGTGGTATTCATGTGACCGGCGGTCAGGAGACTGACGGTCACATGACCTCCACCAACATCCCGCCCCACTCACTATCCCGACTGTCGGCATGCCGACTAACAGGGACTATATCCACTTGTGGGTGTCCACGACACCCGTAGTGTGGGAATACAACCAGTGGCGACCGCAGGTCGCCACCGAGTTCGCAGCAAGCCTGCAAGGGCCTTGCTGCACTCGCCCCTCCCCGCCGGGATCCCGGCGTCGGTAGTTGCCAGGATCCCGGCGTCGGTATGCTGAACCGCTGGTCAGCCATACCACACCCGGCTGCCATCATAGCGACTGTGCTGTTCATAGGGGGTAATTCCAAGTTGATCGCAGCAGGAAAATTTTTAGCAGTTGGGCAAAACCATGTGCACTGCATGGGGGGGGGGGCAGATATAACATTTGCAGAGAGAGTTAGATTTGGGTGGGTTATTTTGTTTCTGTGCAGGGTAAATACTGGCTGCTTTATTTTTACACTGCAATTTAGATTGCAGATTGAACTCACCACACCCAAATCTATCTCTCTCTGCACATGTTATATCTGCCTCCCCTTCAGTGCACATGGTTTTGCCCAACTGCTAACAAAGGGGGTAATTCCAAGTTGATCGCAGCAGGAAATTTCTGTAACGTCCTTGAGGATGCTGGGTCTCCGTAAGGACCATGGGGAATAGACGGGCTCCGCAGGAGATAGGGCACTTTAAGAAAGCTTTGGATTCTGGGTGTGCACTGGCTCCTCCCTCTATGCCCCTCCTCCAGACCTCAGTTTTACACTGTGCCCAGAGCGAGATGGGTGCACTGCAGGGAGCTCCCTGAGTTCTCTGCCTAGAAAGAATTTTTGTTTGGATTTTTTCTACATTTTTACAGGGAGCACTGCTGGCAACAGGCTCCCTGCATCGAGGGACTGAGGAGAGAGGGGCAGACCTTCTTGTCTAAGATAGGCTCTGCTTCCTCGGCTACTGGACACCATTAGCTCCAGAGGGGGTGAACACAGGTTCTTACTGGGCGTCCACCCCCAGAGCCGCGCCGCCGTTCTCCTCACAGAGCCAGAAGAAACGAAGTCAGAAGACGTCTCAGGCGGCAGAAGCCTTCCGAGCTTCACTGAGGTAACGCACAGCACCGCAGCTGTGCGTCATTGCTCCCATACACCTCACATACTCCGGTCACTGTAAGGGTGCAGGGCGCAGGGGGAGGCGCCCTGGGCAGCAATATAACACCTCTCTTATGGCAAAAAGTATATATATACATGTACAGGTGGGCACTGTACATGTATATAAAAGAGCCCCCGCCATATTTTAGTAAGTTTGAGCGGGACAGAAGCCCACCGCCGAGGGGGCGAGGCTTCTCCCTCAGCACTCACCAGCGCCATTTTCTCTCCACAGCACCGCTGAGAGGAAGCTCCTCGGACTCTCCCCTGCTTGACACACGGTGAAGAGGGTTTTAAAGTAGAGGGGGGGCACATATTTGGCGATTATACATTACAGCAGCGCTACTGGGTAAACATTCTGTGTTTTTTCCTGGGTTATATAGCGCTGGGGTGTGTGCTGGCATTCTCTCTCTCTGTCTCTCCAAAGGGCCTGGGGGGGAACCTGTCTTCAGATAAGAGATTCCCTGTGTGTGTGGAGTGTGTCGGTACGTGTGTGTCGACATGTCTGCGGTAAAAGGCTTTCCTAAGGAAAAGATGGAGCAAATCTGTGTGGGTGCGTGGTGTACGCCGACACCTGATTAGATATGTGAAAGTAAGTACTAAGATGAACTTATTACAAAAGATTAGAGAACAGACAGGGGGCGGGATGTATTAACATACATCGCCGCACCTCGCTGGTTTCCGCAGCGATGTTGATCGCGTATGTACTAACATATGCGATCAACATCGCGATGCGGTGACGGAGGCCCCCCGCGATACCTGTTAGGTGGTCAGCGGGGGGTCTCCGTCACCTCCATGGGGTCCCCACACAGGCTAGATGCCGGGAAGCAGCAGCAGGCTGCCCCCGGCGCCTCCTCCTCCCCCTGCAGCCGGAAGGACGTCCGGCTGCGTTGCTAGGGGGAGGAGGAGATTACCTTCCGGGTCCGGGGCATCATGGAGGAAGGTAAGCTGGGGGGGAGGGGGGACCGGCGTCTGCGGCGGTGTCGACGGTGTCGGCGGGTTGCGGCGGTCGGCGAAAAGAAGCCCATAGGCTTCTATAGGGTATCGCCATCCAGAGATGGCGATACCCTGGACGCCGAAAACGCGGCGGTAGGGTGTTAGTAAATATGAAAATGCGGTAAAACCCCCGTTTTCGGGGGTTTTACAGCATTTTTGCTTTAGTACATCCCGCCCAGGGACTCTACCCATGTCTGCCCCTATGTCACAGAGACCTTCAGAGTCTCACAATGCTCACTATCCAAAATAATAGACATCGACACGGAGTCTGACTCCAGTGTCGACTACGTTAATGCAAAGTACAGCCAAGACTGGCAGAAAAGTATTCAATATATGATTATTGTAATAAAAGATGTTTTGCATATCACTGATGACTCATCTGTCCCTGACACGAGGGTACACATGTTTCTCTGATGTCCTAAGTGGATGCTGGGACTCCGTAAGGCCCATGGGGAATAGCGGCTCCGCAGGAGACTGGGCACAACTATAAAGAAAGCTTTAGGTCTAACTGGTGTGCACTGGCTCCTCCCACTATGACCCTCCTCCAGACTTCAGTTAGAATCTTGTGCCCGGCTGAGCTGGATGCACACTAGGGGCTCTCCTGAGCTCCTAGAAAGAAAGTATATTTTAGGTTTTTTATTTTACAGTGAGATCTGCTGGCAACAGACTCACTGCAGCGAGGGACTAAGGGGAGAAGAAGCAAACCTACCTAACAGGTGGTAGTTTGGGCTTCTTAGGCTACTGGACACCATTAGCTCCAGAGGGATCGACCGCAGGACCCGACCTTGGTGTTCGTTCCCGGAGCCGCGCCGCCGTCCCCCTTACAGAGCCAGAAGCATGAAGAGGTCTGGAAAATCGGCGGCAGAAGACTTCGGTCTTCACCAAGGTAGCGCACAGCACTGCAGCTGTGCGCCATTGCTCCTCATGTACACCTCACACTCCGGTCACTGATGGGTGCAGGGCGCTGGGGGGGGGGTGCCCTAAGGGCAATATATGACACCTTGGCTGGCAAAATCTACATCATATATAGTCCTAGAGGCTATATAGATGTAAAAATACCCCTGCCAGGATTCCAGAAAAATGCGGGAGAAGTCCACCGGAAAAGGGGCGGGGCCATCTCCCTCAGCACACTGGCGCCATTTTTCCCTCACAGCTCCGCTGGAAGGAAGCTCCCTGGCTCTCCCCTGCAGTCTGAACACTACAGAAGGGTAAAAAAGAGAGGGGGGGGGGGCACTAAATTTAGGCGCAGGATATATATATATATTAATATATAAAAAGCAGCTATAAGGGAAAACACTTATTTATAGTGGGATCCCTGTGTTATATAGCGCTCTGGTGTGTGCTGGCATACTCTCTCTCTGTCTCCCCAAAGGGCTTTGTGGGGTCCTGTCCTCTGTGAGAGCATTCCCTGTGTGTTTGCTGTGTGTCGGTACGGCTGTGGCGACATGTTTGATGAGGAGGCTTATGTGGAGGCGGAGCAGATGCCTGTAAATGTGATGTCACCCCCTGCGGGGTCGACACCTGAGTGGATGGTGCTGTGGAAGGAATTACGCGACAGTGTCGACTCCTTGCATAAAAGGTTTGACGACATACCTAATGTGGGACAGCCGGCTTCTCAGCCTGTGCCTGCCCAGGCGTCTCAAAAGTCATCAGGGGCTCTAAAACGCCCGCTACCTCAGATGGCAGACACAGATGTCGACACGGATACTGACTCCAGTGTCGACGACGATGAGACTAATGTAACTTCCAGTAGGGCCACACGTTACATGATTGAGGCAATGAAAAATGTGTTGCACATTTCTGATGTTACCCCCGGTACCACAAAAAAGGGTATTATGTTTGGAGAGAAAAAACTACCAGTAGCTTTTCCTCCATCTGAGGAGTTAAATGAAGTGTGTGAAGAAGCGTGGGCTTCCCCTGATAAGAAGCTGGTAATTTCTAAGAGGTTACTAATGGCGTACCCTTTCCCGCCAGAGGATAGGTCACGTTGGGAAACATCCCCTAGGGTGGATAAAGCGCTCACACGCTTGTCAAAGAAGGTGGCACTACCGTCTCCGGATACGGCCGCCCTGAAGGAATCTGCTGATAGAAAGCAGGAGGCTATCCTGAAATCTATATATACACAAACAGGTGTTATACTGAGACCAGCTATTGCTTCAGCCTGGATGTGCAGTGCTGCAGCTGCATGGTCAGATTCCCTGTCAGAAAATATAGATACCCTAGACAGGGACACTATATTGCTAACCGTAGAGCATATAAAAGACGCACTTTTATACATGAGGGATGCACAGAGGGATATTTGCCGGCTTGCATCCAAAATTAGTGCAATGTCCATTTCTGCCAGGAGAGGGTTATGGACTCGGCAGTGGACAGGAGATGCAGATTCCAAAAGACACATGGAAGTTCTGCCTTATAAGGGTGAGGAGTTGTTCGGGGATGGTCTCTCGGACCTCGTTTCCACAGCAACAGCTGGGAAGTCTACATTTTTACCCCATGTTCCCTCACAGCCAAAGAAAGCACCGTATTATCAGGTACAGTCCTTTCGGCCCAATAGGGGCAAGCGGGTTAAAGGCGCGTCCTTTCTGCCCAGAGGCAGAGGTAGGGGAAAAAAGCTGCAGCATACAGCCAGTTCCCAGGAGCTAAAGTCCTCCCCCGCTTCCTCTAAGTCCACAGCATGACGCTGGGGCTCCACAGGCGGAGCCAGGTACGGTGGGGGCCCGTCTCAAATATTTCAGCAATCAGTGGGCTCGCTCACGGGTGGTTCCCTGGATTTTTCAGATAGTATCTCAGGGGTACAAGCTGGAGTTCGAGACGTCTCCCCCCCCGCCGTTTCCTCAAATCTGCCTTGCCAACCACTCCCTCAGGCAGGGAGGCAGTGTTACAGGCAATTCACAAGCTGTATTCACAACAGGTGATAGTAAAGGTACACCTACTTCAACAAGGACGGGGTTACTATTCCACAATGTTTGTGGTACCGAAACCGGACGGTTCGGTGAGACCCATTTTAAATTTGAAATCCTTGAACACATATATAAAAAAATTCAAGTTCAAGATGAAATCGCTCAGGGCGGTTATTGCAAGCCTGGACGAGGGGGATTACATGGTATCACTGGACATCAAGGATGCTTACCTGCATGTCCCCATTTACCATCCTCACCAGGAGTACCTCAGATTTGTGGTACAGGATTGTCATTACCAGTTCCAGACGTTGCCGTTCGGTCTATCCACGGCTCCGAGGGTCTTTACCAAAGTAATGGCCGAAATGATGATACTCCTTCGAAAGAAAGGAGTTTTAATTATCCCGTACTTGGACGATCTCCTGATAAAGGCGAGGTCCAGAGAGCAGTTGTTGGTCGGGGTAGCACTATCTCGGGAGGTGCTACAACAGCACGGCTGGATTCTAAACATTCCAAAGTCGCAGCTGGTCCCTACGACACGTCTACTGTTCCTGGGGATGGTTCTGGACACAGAACAGAAAAAAGTGTTTCTCCCGGAGAAGGCCAAGGAGCTGTCATCTCTAGTCAGAGGCCTCCTAAAACCAAAACAGGTGTCGGTGCATCACTGCACGCGGATCCTGGGAAAGATGGTAGCTTCCTACGAAGCAATTCCATTCGGCAGGTTCCATGCAAGAACCTTTCAGTGGGACCTGTTGGACAAGTGGTCCGGATCGCATCTTCAGATGCATTGGCTGATAACCCTGTCTCCAAGGACAAGGGTGTCTCTGCTGTGGTGGCTGCAGAGTGCTCATCTTCAGGAGGGCCGCAGATTCGGCATACATGACTGGGTCCTGGTGACCACAGATGCCAGCCTTCGAGGCTGGGGGGCAGTCACACAGGGAAGAAACTTCCAAGGACTATGGTCAAGTCAGGAGACTTCCCTGCACATAAATATTCTGGAACTAAGGGCCATTTACAATGCCCTAAGTCAGGCAAAACCCCTGCTTCAAAACCAGCCGGTACTGATCCAGTCAGACAACATCAAGGCGGTCGCCCATGTAAACTGACAGGGCGGCACGAGAAGCAGGACGGCGATGGCAGAAGCCACAAGGATTCTCCGATGGGCGGAAAATCACGTGTTAGCACTGTCAGCAGTGTTCATTCCGGGAGTGGACAACTGGGAAGCAGACTTCCTCAGCAGGCACGACCTCCACCCGGGAGAGTGGGGACTTCATCCAGAAGTCTTCCAACTGATTGTAAACCATTGGGAAAGGCCACAGGTGGACATGATGGCGTCCCGCCTAAACAAAAAGCTAGAAAAGTATTGCGCCGGGTCAAGAGACCCGCAGGCGATAGCTGTGGACGCTCTAGTGACACCGTGGGTGTACCGGTCGGTTTATGTGTTCCCTCCTCTTCCTCTCATACCAAAGGTACTGAGGATAATATGGAGAAGAGGAGTAAGAACTATACTCATTGTTCCGGATTGGCCAAGAAGAGCTTGGTACCCGGAACTTCAAGAAATGATCTCAGAGGACCCATGGCCTCTACCGCTCAGACAAGACCTGCTGCAGCAGGGGCCCTGTCTGTTCCAAGACTTACCGCGGCTGCGTTTGACGGCATGGCGGTTGAACACCGGATCCTGAAGGAAAAGGGCATTCCGGAGGAAGTCATTCCTACGCTGATTAAAGCTAGGAAAGAAGTAACCGCAAACCATTATCACCGCATATGGCGAAAATATGTTGCGTGGTGTGAGGCCAGGAAGGCCCCAACGGAGGAATTTCAGCTGGGCCGTTTTCTGCACTTCCTACAGTCAGGGGTGACTATGGGCCTTAAATTGGGTTCCATTAAGGTCCAGATTTCGGCTCTATCGATTTTCTTCCAGAGAGAACTGGCTTCACTACCTGAAGTTCAGACTTTTGTTAAGGGAGTGCTGCATATTCAGCCCCCTTTTGTGCCTCCAGTGGCACCTTGGGATCTCAACGTGGTGTTGGATTTCCTAAAGTCACATTGGTTTGAGCCACTGAAAACCGTGGATTTGAAATATCTCACGTGGAAAGTGGTCATGTTGTTGGCCTTGGCTTCAGCCAGGCGTGTATCAGAATTGGCGGCTTTGTCATGTAAAAGCCCTTATCTGATTTTCCATATGGATAGGGCAGAATTGAGGACTCGTCCCCAGTTTCTCCCTAAAGTGGTATCAGCTTTCTATCTGAACCATATAAACAGAAAGAGGCGATCTCCCAGCGATGCTATGTATAACTTCCTGATCCGTATGTGTTCCTGTTCCTCAGAAAGAGAACATAATATGCAGTATGTCCATTAGCATATAATTATACTTCAGCAAACTTCCAAAGTCACTCCTCTTAGTGACTGACCTGGGTTAAATGAGATGCATTCACATAACAGTTTCTTTAATGTCGCATGCACTCGACCTTCATCAGCTTATCTACACCAGGCTTACCTTTCTTATAAGCCCTATATGCGTTGAAAGGTATCTTTTCCAGTCTCTATATCTGCACCTTTGTTGTCTCCACTCCAATGGATCCAAATGACAGCGAATAGTAAAAAGTATGTATTTATTAAAAAATGTAAATACCCACCAACATTGTGGGACATAAAAAGACTTGAACAATAAAAATGAAACACTTTACAAGGTACCCTATCTATGAGACCAAAAGACCACTTCCAGTGATACCGGTAGGATGGATGAGGGTAAACGTTCCAAATTTTTGGCAATGAGGAAAAAAATTACCCACAAAATGTCGCCAACCACCGTAGAAGGGTCTGGTCCAGGGTCCCCTTGTGGAATACCAACGCGTTTCGGATTGAATCCTTCCTCAGGGTATGTATTGGAAGTGGTCTCCTCGCCTTTTTATCCCTGACTGACCATGCCACATGTCGACCCTGGCCAATCAGGTTCCACTATTCTCAAATATACATAAAAAACCATACTATTCTTTCACAATTACCATACAGTATTAACTCGTAACCATATGGTCCTATTCAGCTGTCAACCTATATAAATATATAACAAATAACTTAAAAGAAATGCTAATTTCATTTAATTGGAGTGGATGAAAGTCCGAAATGGATTACAGGAATAGTTCATTCAAGATGATATCCATTACAAATCCCGAATGTCCATATCCACAGATTCCTAGCGTGCAGGTAGTCATGTGTCCCGGCGCACTTCCGTCCACCGGATGTCCGTGTTTGTGACGACGATCGGTCTCCTTGGAGACCGCTTGTTGATTTTCCTCTATATCCGCGGTCCGTCCCAACCGGAAGTTGTTGTCACATGATACTTCTTACTTCCGGTTGTTGAACCGCAAACACGGAAATCCATGCCCGCCGTGTTGAGCCGCATAGCGGCAGCGTTATGTATCCATATATAAAAGAGACAAAGGCGTATGTCAATGCATTTATATTAAATCATAGCAATCCCTTTCTGATACCTCTATTCTTTTATACTTAAAAGATAACATTGAGATCTCGATGGATGTATCCCCAACTCTTAATTCCTTATATCATTACTACACATTCATTACATAATATACGGTTTAAAACCATTAAAAGGATGGTGGCAGAACCATAATTTATCATACGTATGTCTTATTTATTCTCATATACATACTTTATTTGATTTAGAGAAAAAGGGGAAGTTTACAGAAACCACTTGGTTTCAAAATCTAAGTTTAAACCATTGGGATGGAGTGTTTTTAATTCGTAAATTTTTCTCATTTCCGCCCTCGCCAACCTTTCTTCATCATCATTCTTTCGCCAATTAGATTGAATACTTAAGATGGCACAGAAACTTACAAGATGGTTAATATTACACTCATGTGTGTTTTTAAAATGTTGGGACACACTGTGTGTTTCCAGCCCTTTCTTGATATTTCGGACGTGCTCTGCCATCCTTACCTTAAGTGCCCTTGTTGTGCGTCCCACATATTGTGTGCCACATCGGCACTCTAGTAAATATACACAGTTTTTAGTAGAACAAGTGAGGAACTGTCTAATTGGGTATACCACATTTGTTTGTAGGGACTTATACTCCGTTACTTTACTCCCATTCCCCTTACAATGGCGACACATGATGCACATTCCGCATCTATAAAAGCCTTTTGATTTTATCCTAGTCTGCATTTTTGGGGCCATCACCACACTGTTCACCACATTTTCTTTCAAGTTTTTTGCTTTCCTGTATATGAAGCTTGGCCGATCTGATATGTGTTCTCTTAACATCGGATCTCTATTTAAGATGTCCCAATGTCGCCTGACAATTTTTTCAATCTGCCCGTATTGGCTATTAAAATCAGTAACAAAAGATATTCCCCTAGTACCAGAGTTGTCCTTCTGTTTGTCTTTATTTACATTCAGACAAGCCTCCCTGTCCAGACGTGTACCTTGATCCCTAGCTGTGCTTATTATCACCTGATCATATCCTTTTTGTTGTAATTGATCCTGCAAAATATCGGCATGTTTTTCATATTCCCTAATATCCGTACAGTTCCGCCGAATACGGTGGAACTGACTTTTAGGGATACTATGCAGCCAATTATGGTGGTGATTGCTAGTGCAATCAATAAAGGAATTACAATCGGTTTTTTTGGTGTAATTACTGGTCTTCACCATACCATCCTCCACATAGACCCGTAAGTCAAGGAAATTGACTTCGATTTCACTTATTTTAAAGGTGAGTTTGATATTGTATGGATTATTATTTAGGTGGG
Organism: Pseudophryne corroboree; assembly: GCF_028390025.1. Classification (NCBI taxonomy): domain Eukaryota; kingdom Metazoa; phylum Chordata; class Amphibia; order Anura; family Myobatrachidae; genus Pseudophryne; species Pseudophryne corroboree. Next base: position 423,197,976 of record NC_086452.1, on the reverse strand, counting down.
TGCAAAAAGTTTCCAGACTGCTATGATCACCATTCCACACAAAAATGATGTCATCAATATAGCGATTCCAAGACACCAGACTGGCGCCCAGCTGATGGCCATTCCATACCGCCTGCTCCTCCCAATACGCCATGAATAAGTTGGCATAACTGGGCGCCAGTCTGGTGCCCATCGCTGTACCCGTCAGTTGTAGAAAAAAACTGTCCTGGAACCAAAAAAAGTTATTTTTTAAGATGAGGGAAATGCCATCCAAAATAAATCCCTTCTCTTTTTCATTAGTCCCTACTTTGTCCAGAAAGAACTCCGTGGCAGCTAGCCCATGTTCATGTTCGATGATGGTATACAGCGACTGTACATCTGCTGTAACCATCAAAAAACCTGGCTGCCAATTGACTTCCATTAATTTATTAATGATGCTTATGGTATCCCTTAAGTATGACTGTGTTGATTGAACCATTGGTTGTAGTAAACCGTCAATTACTTGGGACAAATTGGAAAGACATGAATCTGTGCCGGCAACGATAGGGCGCCCAGGAGGTTTTTCACTATTTTTATGGATCTTGGGGAGGATGTAGAGTACCGGTATTGATGGATTCTCTATAATAATGGACTTTATATCCTCCTCCCCAATGACCTCCATGGACAGGTACAGTGCTAGAAAGGTTTTTAACTTATCCATCACACCACTACCGGGGTTTGTTCGAAGTTTTTTATATGTATCCCCTTCCCCTAATTGTCTACATACTTCCATATTGTAATCTTCAAGATTCATGATCACTACACTTCCCCCCTTATCAGCGGGTTTTATGACTATGTCCCTATTTTCTCTAAGGGATTTTATTGCCTTTCTTTCCTCCTTATTTAAATTCATCTTCCTATTTGGTTTTAGTTTTACACTTTCCAAATCATTTTTGACAGCCTTTTCAAATGCCTCAATGAAGCTTCCTTTTTTATGCTTTGGATAAAACTTAGACTTTCGTTTCAAATTGAATTTCCCTGTGTTTTGCGGGATAATTGGTTCCGTTTTATCGCTAAAAAATCTTTTGAGCGTCAGGTGTCTGATGAATTTTTCTACATCCACAAACACATTAAATTTGTCACATTTATTAGAAGGTGAGAATTTTAGACCTTTTTCAAGGACACATTTTTCGTGTACTGATAATTGGTAGTCACTGAGATTGTAAATCTTGGTGTTTTTATTTGTATCATTATTAATTTCTGAATCTATGTCATGTGTCTCATTATCCACACTCATCTTAATTGGATGCGTATTAAAATCACCACAATCTTTACATTTACGTCTCATACTGGAATTAAGTTTTTTGAATTTCCCTCCTCTGCTTCCTCTTTTTCTCCCGAACTTCTTTTTTCCTTCACCTGAATCTATCTCCATTCCCTGTGTGACCTTTGGCTCACACCTAAAAAACGTGATTGGGCAGGCCGATGTTCGCAATCAATTCCCTCCTCCATATCTTTCCTTTGTCTGTTCCCCCTATATGTATCTTTGGATCTGTGTTCCTCCCATTGTACTCTATTTCTCCAAGTATTTCTTTCTTCCCTTTTGGGTGATGTTCGTTTATTTTCTAAATGTCTAACCCTTCTTTGATCATATTCATTCCCGTAATCGTCTGTGTTCTTAGATCTCCTGGAATTACCTAAGGGTGATCTTCCTCTATTCCCCATATTCCTTTTTAATAATCCCTTCCTACGATTATGTTGGTTCCCATGATTATCTCTTATGTCGAATTTCTCTCTGATTGGATTATTAAGCTCCACATCTGCGTCACCCTTATTTCTTTTGCATTCATCAGTATCTCTGAAGTATTTTTTCTGTTTCTTGTTTTTGATCTCCCTCTCTATCTTTTCTATTTTCCTAATGATCCCCCCTTCCAATTCCTTATAATCCTCTAATTTAGAATAGGGTTCTACCAGAGAGCGAAGAGATCCAATCTCCTCTTCTATTCCTTTAAGAGTCTCACTTTTTTCCTTAATGATGAGTTGCATGAGTGAGTACGAGCACCCATCTAGGATTTTTTGCCACTCCTTCATGAAGCTCTCTGATTCATTATTGAAAGAGGGTGTTTTGATAATTTTTAAACCTTTAGGGGTCAGACCTTCTGAACAATACTTCTCAAGGAAGGCCACCTCCCACCAGATTTTACTTTCCCGTATGAGCAATTTCTCTAATTTACCCATTGCACTCTCTAAGTTATCATCTACTAATTCCACACTCTCGGTTTCATTAAACAATGATTCAACCTGAGCTTTCCTGTTTGTTCGATGGGCAAACATATTTAAGGGCAGCAAGACACAATTTCTTAGTGCAAAATAGCCACAAACAAAAGATAGATCGAAAAAATAACTTGCGCCCTAGCTTCAGCTCGGCAGATTCCCAAAAAGGAGCACCACTCCTCTATAGATACAATATAAACAGAAAGAGGCGATCTCCCAGCGATGCTATGTATAACTTCCTGATCCGTATGTGTTCCTGTTCCTCAGAAAGAGAACATAATATGCAGTATGTCCATTAGCATATAATTATACTTCAGCAAACTTCCAAAGTCACTCCTCTTAGTGACTGACCTGGGTTAAATGAGATGCATTCACATAACAGTTTCTTTAATGTCGCATGCACTCGACCTTCATCAGCTTATCTACACCAGGCTTACCTTTCTTATAAGCCCTATATGCGTTGAAAGGTATCTTTTCCAGTCTCTATATCTGCACCTTTGTTGTCTCCACTCCAATGGATCCAAATGACAGCGAATAGTAAAAAGTATGTATTTATTAAAAAATGTAAATACCCACCAACATTGTGGGACATAAAAAGACTTGAACAATAAAAATGAAACACTTTACAAGGTACCCTATCTATGAGACCAAAAGACCACTTCCAGTGATACCGGTAGGATGGATGAGGGTAAACGTTCCAAATTTTTGGCAATGAGGAAAAAAATTACCCACAAAATGTCGCCAACCACCGTAGAAGGGTCTGGTCCAGGGTCCCCTTGTGGAATACCAACGCGTTTCGGATTGAATCCTTCCTCAGGGTATGTATTGGAAGTGGTCTCCTCGCCTTTTTATCCCTGACTGACCATGCCACATGTCGACCCTGGCCAATCAGGTTCCACTATTCTCAAATATACATAAAAAACCATACTATTCTTTCACAATTACCATACAGTATTAACTCGTAACCATATGGTCCTATTCAGCTGTCAACCTATATAAATATATAACAAATAACTTAAAAGAAATGCTAATTTCATTTAATTGGAGTGGATGAAAGTCCGAAATGGATTACAGGAATAGTTCATTCAAGATGATATCCATTACAAATCCCGAATGTCCATATCCACAGATTCCTAGCGTGCAGGTAGTCATGTGTCCCGGCGCACTTCCGTCCACCGGATGTCCGTGTTTGTGACGACGATCGGTCTCCTTGGAGACCGCTTGTTGATTTTCCTCTATATCCGCGGTCCGTCCCAACCGGAAGTTGTTGTCACATGATACTTCTTACTTCCGGTTGGTGAACCGCAAACACGGAAATCCATGCCCGCCGTGTTGAGCCGCATAGCGGCAGCGTTATGTATCCATATATAAAAGAGACAAAGGCGTATGTCAATGCATTTATATTAAATCATAGCAATCCCTTTCTGATACCTCTATTCTTTTATACTTAAAAGATAACATTGAGATCTCGATGGATGTATCCCCAACTCTTAATTCCTTATATCATTACTACACATTCATTACATAATATACGGTTTAAAACCATTAAAAGGATGGTGGCAGAACCATAATTTATCATACGTATGTCTTATTTATTCTCATATACATACTTTATTTGATTTAGAGAAAAAGGGGAAGTTTACAGAAACCACTTGGTTTCAAAATCTAAGTTTAAACCATTGGGATGGAGTGTTTTTAATTCGTAAATTTTTCTCATTTCCGCCCTCGCCAACCTTTCTTCATCATCATTCTTTCGCCAATTAGATTGAATACTTAAGATGGCACAGAAACTTACAAGATGGTTAATATTACACTCATGTGTGTTTTTAAAATGTTGGGACACACTGTGTGTTTCCAGCCCTTTCTTGATATTTCGGACGTGCTCTGCCATCCTTACCTTAAGTGCCCTTGTTGTGCGTCCCACATATTGTGTGCCACATCGGCACTCTAGTAAATATACACAGTTTTTAGTAGAACAAGTGAGGAACTGTCTAATTGGGTATACCACATTTGTTTGTAGGGACTTATACTCCGTTACTTTACTCCCATTCCCCTTACAATGGCGACACATGATGCACATTCCGCATCTATAAAAGCCTTTTGATTTTATCCTAGTCTGCATTTTTGGGGCCATCACCACACTGTTCACCACATTTTCTTTCAAGTTTTTTGCTTTCCTGTATATGAAGCTTGGCCGATCTGATATGTGTTCTCTTAACATCGGATCTCTATTTAAGATGTCCCAATGTCGCCTGACAATTTTTTCAATCTGCCCGTATTGGCTATTAAAATCAGTAACAAAAGATATTCCCCTAGTACCAGAGTTGTCCTTCTGTTTGTCTTTATTTACATTCAGACAAGCCTCCCTGTCCAGACGTGTACCTTGATCCCTAGCTGTGCTTATTATCACCTGATCATATCCTTTTTGTTGTAATTGATCCTGCAAAATATCGGCATGTTTTTCATATTCCCTAATATCCGTACAGTTCCGCCGAATACGGTGGAACTGACTTTTAGGGATACTATGCAGCCAATTATGGTGGTGATTGCTAGTGTAATCAATAAAGGAATTACAATCGGTTTTTTTGGTGTAATTACTGGTCTTCACCATACCATCCTCCACATAGACCCGTAAGTCAAGGAAATTGACTTCGATTTCACTTATTTTAAAGGTGAGTTTGATATTGTATGGATTATTATTTAGGTGGGTGCAAAAAGTTTCCAGACTGCTATGATCACCATTCCACACAAAAATGATGTCATCAATATAGCGATTCCAAGACACCAGACTGGCGCCCAGCTGATGGCCATTCCATACCGCCTGCTCCTCCCAATACGCCATGAATAAGTTGGCATAACTGGGCGCCAGTCTGGTGACGGGTACAGCGATGGGCACCAGACTGGCGCCCAGTTATGCCAACTTATTCATGGCGTATTGGGAGGAGCAGGCGGTATGGAATGGCCATCAGCTGGGCGCCAGTCTGGTGTCTTGGAATCGCTATATTGATGACATCATTTTTGTGTGGAATGGTGATCATAGCAGTCTGGAAACTTTTTGCACCCACCTAAATAATAATCCATACAATATCAAACTCACCTTTAAAATAAGTGAAATCGAAGTCAATTTCCTTGACTTACGGGTCTATGTGGAGGATGGTATGGTGAAGACCAGTAATTACACCAAAAAAACCGATTGTAATTCCTTTATTGATTACACTAGCAATCACCACCATAATTGGCTGCATAGTATCCCTAAAAGTCAGTTCCACCGTATTCGGCGGAACTGTACGGATATTAGGGAATATGAAAAACATGCCGATATTTTGCAGGATCAATTACAACAAAAAGGATATGATCAGGTGATAATAAGCACAGCTAGGGATCAAGGTACACGTCTGGACAGGGAGGCTTGTCTGAATGTAAATAAAGACAAACAGAAGGACAACTCTGGTACTAGGGGAATATCTTTTGTTACTGATTTTAATAGCCAATACGGGCAGATTGAAAAAATTGTCAGGCGACATTGGGACATCTTAAATAGAGATCCGATGTTAAGAGAACACATATCAGATCGGCCAAGCTTCATATACAGGAAAGCAAAAAACTTGAAAGAAAATGTGGTGAACAGTGTGGTGATGGCCCCAAAAATGCAGACTAGGATAAAATCAAAAGGCTTTTATAGATGCGGAATGTGCATCATGTGTCGCCATTGTAAGGGGAATGGGAGTAAAGTAACGGAGTATAAGTCCCTACAAACAAATGTGGTATACCCAATTAGACAGTTCCTCACTTGTTCTACTAAAAACTGTGTATATTTACTAGAGTGCCGATGTGGCACACAATATGTGGGACGCACAACAAGGGCACTTAAGGTAAGGATGGCAGAGCACGTCCGAAATATCAAGAAAGGGCTGGAAACACACAGTGTGTCCCAACATTTTAAAAACACACATGAGTGTAATATTAACCATCTTGTAAGTTTCTGTGCCATCTTAAGTATTCAATCTAATTGGCGAAAGAATGATGATGAAGAAAGGTTAGCGAGGGCGGAAATGAGAAAAATTTACGAATTAAAAACACTCCATCCCAATGGTTTAAACTTAGATTTTGAAACCAAGTGGTTTCTGTAAACTTCCCCTTTTTCTCTAAATCAAATAAAGTATGTATATGAGAATAAATAAGACATACGTATGATAAATTATGGTTCTGCCACCATCCTTTTAATGGTTTTAAACCGTATATTATGTAATGAATGTGTAGTAATGATATAAGGAATTAAGAGTTGGGGATACATCCATCGAGATCTCAATGTTATCTTTTAAGTATAAAAGAATAGAGGTATCAGAAAGGGATTGCTATGATTTAATATAAATGCATTGACATACGCCTTTGTCTCTTTTATATATGGATACATAACGCTGCCGCTATGCGGCTCAACACGGCGGGCATGGATTTCCGTGTTTGCGGTTCAACAACCGGAAGTAAGAAGTATCATGTGACAACAACTTCCGGTTGGGACGGACCGCGGATATAGAGGAAAATCAACAAGCGGTCTCCAAGGAGACCGATCGTCGTCACAAACACGGACATCCGGTGGACGGAAGTGCGCCGGGACACATGACTACCTGCACGCTAGGAATCTGTGGATATGGACATTCGGGATTTGTAATGGATATCATCTTGAATGAACTATTCCTGTAATCCATTTCGGACTTTCATCCACTCCAATTAAATGAAATTAGCATTTCTTTTAAGTTATTTGTTATATATTTATATAGGTTGACAGCTGAATAGGACCATATGGTTACGAGTTAATACTGTATGGTAATTGTGAAAGAATAGTATGGTTTTTTATGTATATTTGAGAATAGTGGAACCTGATTGGCCAGGGTCGACATGTGGCATGGTCAGTCAGGGATAAAAAGGCGAGGAGACCACTTCCAATACATACCCTGAGGAAGGATTCAATCCGAAACGCGTTGGTATTCCACAAGGGGACCCTGGACCAGACCCTTCTACGGTGGTTGGCGACATTTTGTGGGTAATTTTTTTCCTCATTGCCAAAAATTTGGAACGTTTACCCTCATCCATCCTACCGGTATCACTGGAAGTGGTCTTTTGGTCTCATAGATAGGGTACCTTGTAAAGTGTTTCATTTTTATTGTTCAAGTCTTTTTATGTCCCACAATGTTGGTGGGTATTTACATTTTTTAATAAATACATACTTTTTACTATTCGCTGTCATTTGGATCCATTGGAGTGGAGACAACAAAGGTGCAGATATAGAGACTGGAAAAGATACCTTTCAACGCATATAGGGCTTATAAGAAAGGTAAGCCTGGTGTAGATAAGCTGATGAAGGTCGAGTGCATGCGACATTAAAGAAACTGTTATGTGAATGCATCTCATTTAACCCAGGTCAGTCACTAAGAGGAGTGACTTTGGAAGTTTGCTGAAGTATAATTATATGCTAATGGACATACTGCATATTATGTTCTCTTTCTGAGGAACAGGAACACATACGGATCAGGAAGTTATACATAGCATCGCTGGGAGATCGCCTCTTTCTGTTTATATTGTATCTATAGAGGAGTGGTGCTCCTTTTTGGGGATCTGCCGAGCTGAAGCTAGGGCGCAAGTTATTTTTTCGATCTATCTTTTGTTTGTTTCTATCTGAACCAACCTATCGTGGTGCCTGCGGCTACAAAAGACTTGGAAGCTTCCAAGTTGTTGGACGTAGTCAGGGCCCTGAAAATATATGTTTCCAGGACAGCTGGAGTCAGAAAGACTGACTCGCTATTTATCCTGTATGCGCCCAACAAGTTGGGTGCACCTGCTTCAAAGCAGACTATTGCTCGCTGGATCTGTAGTACGATTTAGCTTGCACATTCTGCGGCTGGACTGCCGCATCCTAAATCAGTGAAAGCCCATTCCACGAGGAAGGTGGGCTCTTCTTGGGCGGCTGCCCGAGGGGTCTCGGCTCTTCAACTTTGCCGAGCAGCTACTTGGTCGGGGTCAAACACGTTTGCTAAATTCTACAAGTTTGACACCCTGGCTGAGGAGGACCTAGAGTTTGCCCATTCGGTGCTGCAGAGTCATCCGCACTCTCCCGCCCGTTTGGGAGCTTTGGTATAATCCCCATGGTCCTTACGGAGTCCCAGCATCCACTTAGGACGTCAGAGAAAATAAGAATTTACTCACCGGTAATTCTATTTCTCGTAGTCCGTAGTGGATGCTGGGCGCCCATCCCAAGTGCGGATTGTCTGCAATACTTGTATATAGTTATTGCTTAACTAAAGGGTTATTGTTGAGCCATCTGTTGAGAGGCTCAGTTGTTATCATACTGTTAACTGGGTATTGTATCACGAGTTATACGGTGTGATTGGTGTGGCTGGTATGAGTCTTACCCGGGATTCAAAATCCTTCCTTATTGTGTCAGCTCTTCCGGGCACAGTATCCTAACTGAAGTCTGGAGGAGGGTCATAGTGGGAGGAGCCAGTGCACACCAGTTAGACCTAAAGCTTTTTTATAGTTGTGCCCAGTCTCCTGCGGAGCCGCTATTCCCCATGGTCCTTACGGAGTCCCAGCATCCACTACGGACTACGAGAAATAGAATTACCGGTGAGTAAATTCTTATTTTAAGGGGAAGAAAGCGGAGGTAAATTTCCCTCCTCTCATGAAGAAAAAGAGCGGGAATCTCCAGACAAGAAGCTGCAGCTTCCCAAAAAGAATTCTCAGGGAGTATCCTTTCCCTAATGGGGCCAGGATACGATGGGAATCTTCCCCTAGGGTGTACAAGACATTGACACGTTTAACCAAAAAGGTAGCGCTGACTTAACAGCTATCCTCAGGGATCCTGCAGATAGCATGCAGTAAAAGTACTTTGAAGTCCATTTACACACTTTCTGGTACACTGCTCAGTCCGGCGATTGTGTCGGCATGGGTTTATAGCGCTGTAGCAGCGTAGTCAGATACCTTATCAGCGGAGGTTGAAACCCTAGATAAGGATGACATATTATTGTCCCTAGTATACACATATATATATATTTATATGTAAAAGATGTTGGCTTTTATATATATATATATATATATATATATATATATATAAGACATGCCCAAAGAGACGTTAGTCTACTGGGTTCTAGAGTCAACGCTATGTCGATTTCTGCTAGACTTGTCCTGTGGAACATGCAATGGACAGGTGATGCAGACTAAAAGAGGCATATGGAGGGTTTACCTCACAAGGCTGAGGAATGGTGTGGAGAAGGGCTCTCGGACCTGGTCTCCACAGCTATAGCTGGTAATTCTGATCTTTTGCCTTATATTCCCTCACAGACTAAGAAAGCACGACATTATCAAATGCAGTCCTTTCGGTCGCAGAATAACAAAAAAGTATGAGGAGCGTCCTTTCTTACCAGAGGTAGGGCACCGGGCACAGCTAGTTCCCAGGAACAGAAGTCCTCCACGGCCTCTACTACATCCACCGCAGGATGCGGGAGCTCCGCTAAGGGAGTCCGTCCCAGGGGGAGCACGTCTTCGACTCTTCAGCCACATCTGAGTTCACTCACAGGTGGATCCCGGGGCAATAAAAATTGTTCTCAGGGTTACAAAGGAATTCGAAAGGTGCCTCCTCGCCGGTTTTTCCTTATCGGACCTACCGGCTTCTCCCCCAGAAGGGGAGTTATATTAAATACAATTCACACATTGTATCTCCAACAGGTGGTGCTCAAGGTTCTCCTCCTGCAACAAGGAAGGGGCTATTACTCAACCTTGGCTGTAGTTCCGAATACGTACGGTTCGGTCAGACATTAAAACCTCTGAACCTATACTAGGAAAGGTTCAAAATTAAAGTGGAATCGCTCAGAGCGATCATGGCCAGCCTGGAAAGGGGGGATTTGATGGTGTATCTAGACATAAAGGCTGCATACCTTCATGTTCCCATTTATCCACCCCATCAAGTGTACCTGACAATTGCGGTACAGTATTGTCATTACCAATTTCAGGGTAATTGGCAGAAATGATGGTGCTCCTACGCAAGCAAGGAGTCACAGTTATCCCATACTTGGACGATCTCCTATGAGGCGAGATCAAAAGAGTAGTTGTTGAACAGCGTGTCACTTTCGCTGAAGGTGTCACAGCAACACTGCTAGTTTCTCAATATCCGGAAGTCGCAGTTGGTTCCTATGACTAGTCTGCCCTTCTTGGGTATGATTCTGGATACGGACCAGAAAGGGGTTTACCTTCAGATAGAGAAGGCCCAGGAACTCATGACTCTGGTCAGGAACTTTTTGAAACCAAGACAGGTGTCGGCATCGCTGCACCCGAGTCCGGGGAAAATCATTCCCTTCGGCAGGTTTCATGCGAGGTCTTTCAAATGGGACCTACTGGACAAGTGGTCCGGGTCACATCTACAGATTCACTAGTGACAGCGTGGGTGTTCCGGTCAGTTTCTGTGTTTACTCCTCTTCCTCTCATACCCATGGTGTTGAGGATAATAAGAAAAAGAGGAGTGAGACCAATTCTCATTGTTCCAGATTGGACACGGAGAACCTGGTATCCAGATCTGCAGGAAATGCTCATAGAGAATCCGTGGCCTCTTCGTCTAAGACAGGACCTGCTGCAGCAGGGGCCCTGTCTGTTCCCTGACTTACCGCGGCTGCGTTTGACGGCATGGCGGTTCAACGCAGGATCCTAGCGGTAATGGGTATTCCGGAGGAGGTCATTCCTACCCTAATTAAGGCTAGGAAGGAAGTGATATTGAAACATTATCACTAGAGATGAGCGGGTTCGGTTCCTCGGAATCCGAACCCGCCCGAACTTCAGCTTTTTTCTCACGGGTCCGAGCGACTCGGATCCTCCCGCCTTGCTCGGTTAACCCGAGCGCGCCCGAACGTCATCATCCCGCTGTCGGATTCTCGCGAGGCTCGTATTCTATCGCGAGACTCGGATTCTATATAAGGAGCCGCGCGTCGCCGCCATTTTCACACGTGCATTGAGATTGATAGGGAGAGGACGTGGCTGGCGTCCTCTCCGTTTATAGAGAAGAGACTAGAGTAGAGAGAGACACAGTATTTAGTAATTTTGGGGAGCATTTTTAGGAGTACTACTACTTGCTGAAGTGTAGTGTGACTGTATATGTATATCTGACTTGTGGGGGAGACAGTGGGGAGCAGTTAGAGTCTGAGAGCAGGAGTACATATTTTAACGTACAGTGCACACTTTTGCTGCCAGAGTGCCAGCCACACTGCCATTGTGACCACACTGACCACCAGTATATTGTGATTGTCTGCTTAGGAGTACTACTTGCAAGTTGCTGATAGTGTGACCAGTGACCTGACCACCAGTTTAATTAATCACCACCAGTTTAATATATATATATAATTGTATATATATATAATTGTATACCACCTACCCGTGTTTTTTTTCTTTTCTTTCTTCTTGATACATACTATAGTAGCTTACTGTAGCAGTCTGCGGTGCTGAGCTGACAGTGTCCAGCAGGTCCGTCATCAGTCATTACATAATAAATATATATACCTGTCCGGCTGCAGTACTAGTGATATTATATATATATATATATATATATATATTAATTTCATCTCATTATCATCCAGTCTATATTAGCAGCAGACACAGTACGGTAGTCCACGGCTGTAGCTACCTCTGTGTCGGCAGTCGCTCGTCCATCCATAATTGTATACCACCTACCCGTGGTTTTTTTTTTTCTTTCTTCTTGATACATACTACTATAGTAGCTTACTGTAGCAGTCTGCGGTGCTGAGCTGACAGTGTCCAGCAGGTCCGTCATCAGTCATTACATAATAAATATATATACCTGTCCGGCTGCAGTACTAGTGATATTATATATATATATATATATATATTAATTTCATCTCATTATCATCCAGTCTTTATTAGCAGCAGACACAGTACGGTAGTCCACGGCTGTAGCTACCTCTGTGTCGGCAGTCGCTCGTCCATCCATAATTGTATACCACCTACCCGTGGTTTTTTTTTCTTTCTTCTTGATACATACTACTATAGTAGCTTACTGTAGCAGTCTGCGGTGCTGAGCTGACAGTGTCCAGCAGGTCCGTCATTACATAATAAATATATATACCTGTCCGGCTGCAGTACTAGTGATATTATATATATATATATATATATATTAATTTCATCTCATTATCATCCAGTCTATATTAGCAGCAGACACAGTACGGTAGTCCACGGCTGTAGCTACCTCTGTGTCGGCAGTCGCTCGTCCATCCATAATTGTATACCACCTACCCGTGGTTTTTTTTTCTTTCTTCTTGATACATACTACTATAGTAGCTTACTGTAGCAGTCTGCGGTGCTGAGCTGACAGTGTCCAGCAGGTCCGTCATCAGTCATTACATAATAAATATATATACCTGTCCGGCTGCAGTACTAGTGATATTATATATATATATATTAATTTCATCTCATTATCATCCAGTCTATATTAGCAGCAGACACAGTACGGTAGTCCACGGCTGTAGCTACCTCTGTGTCGGCAGTCGCTCGTCCATCCATAATTGTATACCACCTACCCGTGGTTTTTTTTTTTTCTTTCTTCTTGATACATACTACTATAGTAGCTTACTGTAGCAGTCTGCGGTGCTGAGCTGACAGTGTCCAGCAGGTCCGTCATCAGTCATTACATAATAAATATACATACCTGTCCGGCTGCAGTACTAGTGATATTATATATATATATATATATATTAATTTCATCTCATTATCATCCAGTCTATATTAGCAGCAGACACAGTACGGTAGTCCACGGCTGTAGCTACCTCTGTGTCGGCAGTCGCTCGTCCATCCATAATTGTATACCACCTACCCGTGGTTTTTTTTTTTCTTCTTTCTTCTTGATACATACTACTATAGTAGCTTACTGTAGCAGTCTGCGGTGCTGAGCTGACAGTGTCCAGCAGGTCCGTCATCAGTCATTACATAATAAATATATATACCTGTCCGGCTGCAGTACTAGTGATATTATATATATATATATATATATATATTAATTTCATCTCATTATCACCCAGTCTATATTAGCAGCAGACACAGTACGGTAGTCCACGGCTGTAGCTACCTCTGTGTCGGCAGTCGCTCGTCCATCCATAATTGTATACCACCTACCCGTGGTTTTTTTTTCTTTTCTTTCTTCTTGATACATACTACTATAGTAGCTTACTGTAGCAGTCTGCGGTGCTGAGCTGACAGTGTCCAGCAGGTCCGTCATCAGTCATTACATAATAAATATATATACCTGTCCGGCTGCAGTACTAGTGATATTATATATATATATATATATTAATTTCATCTCATTATCATCCAGTCTATATTAGCAGCAGACACAGTACGGTAGTCCGCGGCTGTAGCTACCTCTGTGTCGGCAGTCGCTCGTCCATCCATAATTGTATACCACCTACCCGTGGTTTTTTTTTTCTTTCTTCTTGATACATACTACTATAGTAGCTTACTGTAGCAGTCTGCGGTGCTGAGCTGACAGTGTCCAGCAGGTCCGTCATTACATAATAAATATATATACCTGTCCGGCTGCAGTACTAGTGATATTATATATATATATATATATATTAATTTCGTCTCATTATCATCCAGTCTATATTAGCAGCAGACACAGTACGGTAGTCCACGGCTGTAGCTACCTCTGTGTCGGCAGACGCTCGTCCATCCATAATTGTATACTAGTATCCATCCATCTCCATTGTTTACCTGAGGTGCCTTTTAGTTGTGCCTATTAAAATATGGAGAACAAAAATGTTGAGGTTCCAAAAATAGGGAAAGATCAAGATCCACTTCCACCTCGTGCTGAAGCTGCTGCCACTAGTCATGGCCGAGACGATGAAATGCCATCAACGTCGTCTGCCAAGGCCGATGCCCAATGTCTTAGTACAGAGCATGTAAAATCCAAAACACCAAATATCAGTAAAAAAAGGACTCCAAAATCTAAAATAAAATTGTCGGAGGAGAAGCGTAAACTTGCCAATATGCCATTTACCACACGGAGTGGCAAGGAACGGCTGAGGCCCTGGCCTATGTTCATGGCTAGTGGTTCAGCTTCACATGAGGATGGAAGCACTCAGCCTCTCGCTAGAAAAATGAAAAGACTCAAGCTGGCAAAAGCACCGCAAAGAACTGTGCGTTCTTCGAAATCCCAAATCCACAAGGAGAGTCCAATTGTGTCGGTTGCGATGCCTGACCTTCCCAACACTGGACGTGAAGAGCATGCGCCTTCCACCATTTGCACGCCCCCTGCAAGTGCTGGAAGGAGCACCCGCAGTCCAGTTCCTGATAGTCAGATTGAAGATGTCAGTGTTGAAGTACACCAGGATGAGGAGGATATGGGTGTTGCTGGCGCTGGGTAGGAAATTGACAAGGAGGATTCTGATGGTGAGGTGGTTTGTTTAAGTCAGGCACCCGGGGAGACACCTGTTGTCCGTGGGAGGAATATGGCCGTTGACATGCCTGGTGAAAATACCAAAAAAATCAGCTCTTCGGTGTGGAAGTATTTCAACAGAAATGCGGACAACATTTGTCAAGCCGTGTGTTGCCTTTGTCAAGCTGTAATAAGTAGGGGTAAGGACGTTAACCACCTCGGAACATCCTCCCTTATACGTCACCTGCAGCGCATTCATAATAAGTCAGTGACAAGTTCAAAAACTTTGGGCGACAGCGGAAGCAGTCCACTGACCAGTAAATCCCTTCCTCTTGTAACCAAGCTCACGCAAACCACCCCACCAACTCCCTCAGTGTCAATTTCCTCCTTCCCCAGGAATGCCAATAGTCCTGCAGGCCATGTCACTGGCAATTCTGACGAGTCCTCTCCTGCCTGGGATTCCTCCGATGCATCCTTGCGTGTAACGCCTACTGCTGCTGGCGCTGCTGTTGTTGCTGCTGGGAGTCGATGGTCATCCCAGAGGGGAAGTCGTAAGCCCACTTTTACTACTTCCACCAAGCAATTGACTGTCCAACAGTCCTTTGCGAGGAAGATGAAATATCACAGCAGTCATCCTGTTGCAAAGCGGATAACTGAGGCCTTGACAACTATGTTGGTGTTAGACGTGCGTCCGGTATCCGCCGTTAGTTCACAGGGAACTAGACAATTTCTTGAGGTAGTGTGCCCCCGTTACCAAATACCATCTAGGTTCCACTTCTCTAGGCAGGCGATACCGAGAATGTACACGGACGTCAGAAAAAGGCTCACCAGTGTCCTAAAAAATGTAGTTGTACCCAATGTCCACTTAACCACGGACATGTGGACAAGTGGAGCAGGGCAGGGTCAGGACTATATGACTGTGACAGCCCACTGGGTAGATGTATGGACTCCCGCCGCAAGAACAGCAGCGGCGGCACCAGTAGCAGCATCTCGCAAACGCCAACTCTACCGGTTTCCAGAATACGCACACAGCTGAAAACCTCTTACGGCAACTGAGGAAGATCATCGCGGAATGGCTTACCCCAATTGGACTCTCCTGTGGATTTGTGGCATCGGACAACGCCAGCAATATTGTGTGTGCATTAAATATGGGCAAATTCCAGCACGTCCCATGTTTTGCACATACCTTGAATTTGGTGGTGCAGAATTTTTAAAAAAACGACAGGGGCGTGCAAGAGATGCTGTCGGTGGCCAGAAGAATTGCGGGACACTTTCGGCGTACAGGCACCACGTACAGAAGACTGGAGCACCACCAAAAACGCCTGAACCTGCCCTGCCATCATCTGAAGCAAGAAGTGGTAACGAGGTGGAATTCAACCCTATATATGCTTCAGAGGTTGGAGGAGCAGCAAAAGGCCATTCAAGCCTATACAATTGAGCACGATATAGGAGGTGGAATGTACCTGTCTCAAGCGCAGTGGAGAATGATTTCAACGTTGTGCACGGTTCTGCAACCTTTTGAACTTGCCACACGTGAAGTCAGTTCAGACACTGCCAGCCTGAGTCAGGTCATTCCCCTCATCAGGCTTTTGCAGAAGAAGCTGGAGGCATTGAAGGAGGAGCTAAAAGGGAGCGATTCCGCTAGGCATGTGGGACTTGTGGATGGAGCCCTTAATTCGCTTAACAAGGATTCACGGGTGGTCAATCTGTTGAAATCAGAGCACTACATTTTGGCCACCGTGCTCGATCCTAGATTTAAAACCTACCTTGGATCTCTCTTTCCGGCAGACACAAGTCTGCTGGGGTTCAAAGACCTGCTGGTGACAAAATTGTCAAGTCAAGCGGAACGCGACCTGTCAACATCTCCTCCTTCACATTCTCCCGCAACTGGGGGTGCGAGGAAAAGGCTCAGAATTTCGAGCCCACCCGCTGGCGGTGATGCAGGGCAGTCTGGAGCGACTGCTGATGCTGACATCTGGTCCGGACTGAAGGACCTGACAACGATTACGGACATGTCGTCTACTGTCACTGCATATGATTCTGTCACCATTGAAAGAATGGTGGAGGATTATATGAGTGACCGCATCCAAGTAGGCACGTCAGACAGTCCGTACTTATACTGGCAGGAAAAAGAGGCAATTTGGAGGCCCTTGCACAAACTGGCTTTATTCTACCTAAGTTGCCCTCCCACAAGTGTGTACTCCGAAAGAGTGTTTAGTGCCGCCGCTCACCTTGTCAGCAATCGGCGTACGAGGTTACTTCCAGAAAATGTGGAGAAGATGATGTTCATTAAAATGAATTATAATCAATTCCTCCGTGGAGACATTGACCAGCAGCAATTGCCTCCACAAAGTACACAGGGAGCTGAGATGGTGGATTCCAGTGGGGACGAATTGATAATCTGTGAGGAGCGGTATGTACACGGTGATATATCGGAGGATGATGATGAGGTGGACATCTTGCCTCTGTAGAGCCAGTTTGTGCAAGGAGAGATTAATTGCTTCTTTTTCGGTGGGGGTCCAAACCAACCCGTCATTTCAGTCACAGTCGTGTGGCAGACCCTGTCACTGAAATGATGGGTTGGTTAAAGTGTGCATGTCCTGTTTATACAACATAAGGGTGGGTGGGAGGGCCCAAGGACAATTCCATCTTGCACCTCTTTTTTCTTTCATTTTTATTTGCGTCATGTGCTGTTTGGGGAGTGTTTTTTGGAAGGGCCATCCTGCGTGACACTGCAGTGCCACTCCTAGATGGGCCAGGTGTTTGTGTCGGCCACTAGGGTCGCTTAGCTTACTCACACAGCTACCTCATTGCGCCTCTTTTTTTCTTCTTTGCGTCATGTGCTGTTTGGGGAGTGTTTTTTGGAAGGGCCATCCTGCGTGACACTGCAGTGCCACTCCTAGATGGGCCAGGTGTTTGTGTCGGCCACTAGGGTCGCTTATCTTACTCACACAGCTACCTCATTGCGCCTCTTTTTTTCTTTGCGTCATGTGCTGTTTGGGGAGTGTTTTTTGGAAGGGCCATCCTGCGTGACACTGCAGTGCCACTCCTAGATGGGCCAGGTGTTTGTGTCGGCCACTAGGGTCGCTTATCTTACTCACACAGCTACCTGATTGCGCCTCTTTTTTTCTTTGCGTCATGTGCTGTTTGGGGAGTGTTTTTTGGAAGGGCCATCCTGCGTGACACTGCAGTGCCACTCCTAGATGGGCCAGGTGTTTGTGTCGGCCACTAGGGTCGCTTATCTTACTCACACAGCTACCTCATTGCGCCTCTTTTTTTCTTTGCGTCATGTGCTGTTTGGGGAGTGTTTTTTGGAAGGGCCATCCTGCGTGACACTGCAGTGCCACTCCTAGATGGGCCAGGTGTTTGTGTCGGCCACTAGGGTCGCTTAGCTTACTCACACAGCTACCTCATTGCGCCTCTTTTTTTCTTTGCGTCATGTGCTGTTTGGGGAGTGTTTTTTGGAAGGGCCATCCTGCGTGACACTGCAGTGCCACTCCTAGATGGGCCAGGTGTTTGTGTCGGCCACTAGGGTCGCTTAGCTTACTCACACAGCTACCTCATTGCGCCTCTTTTTTTCTTTGCGTCATGTGCTATTTGGGGAGTGTTTTTTGGAAGGGCCATCCTGCGTGACACTGCAGTGCCACTCCTAGATGGGCCAGGTGTTTGTGTCGGCCACTAGGGTCGCTTATCTTACTCACACAGCTACCTCATTGCGCCTCTTTTTTTCTTTGCGTCATGTGCTGTTTGAGGAGTGTTTTTTGGAAGGGCCATCCTGCGTGACACTGCAGTGCCACTCCAAGATGGGCCAGGTGTTTGTGTCGGCCACTAGGGTCGCTTAGCTTAGTCATCCAGCGACCTCGGTGCAAATTTTAGGACTAAAAATAATATTGTGAGGTGTGAGGTATTCAGAATAGACTGAAAATGAGTGGAAATTATGGTTTTTGAGGTTAATAATACTTTGGGATCAAAATGACCCCCAAATTCTATGATTTAAGCTGTTTTTTAGGGTTTTTTGAAAAAAACACCCGAATCCGACAAAAAAAATGCGGTGAGGTTTTGCCAAAACGCGGTCGAACCCAAAACACGGCCGCGGAACCGAACCCAAAACCAAAACACAAAACCCAAAAAATTTCAAGTGCACATCTCTAATTATCACCAAATATGGCGAAAATATGTTTCCTGATGTGAGGCCAGGAATGCTCCTATGGAGGAATTCCTTTTGGGCCGTCTGCTTCACTTCCTTCAAACTGGCCTTATCCATTTTCTTCCAAAAAGATTTGGCTTCTCTTCCTGAAGTACAAACGTTTGTGTAGGGAGTACTGCATTTTTAGCCTCCTTTTGTACCGCCGGTGGCGCCTTGGGACCTTAACGTGGTGTTACGGTTCCTTAAGTCTCATTGGTTTGAACCACTTAAGTCAGTGGTGTTGAAATTGTTCACCTGGAAGGTGGTCATGTTGTTAGCCTTTGCTTCGGCTAGGCGAGTTTCGGAATTGGAGGCTTTTATCACTAAAAGCCCTATCTGATTGTCCATATGGATAGAGCGAAATTGCGGACCCGTCCACAATTCCTGCCAAAGGTGGTCTCATCCTTTCATATGAACCAACCTATTGTCGTGCCTGTGGCTACGCGTGATTTGGAGGATTCCGAGTCCCTTGATGTGGTCAGGGCTTTGAAAATTTACGTAGCCAGAACGGCTAGGATCTGCAAAACAGAACCACTGTTTGTCCTGTATGCAGCCAACAAGGTTGGCGGCCCTGCTTCAAAGCAGACTATTGCTCGCTTGATCTGTAACACGATTCAGTTGGCGCATTCTACGGCAGGATTGCCGTTACCTAAATCGGTTTAGGCCCATTCCACTAGGAAGGTGGGCTCTTCTTGGGCGGCAGCCCGAGAAGTCTCGGCACTACAGCGGTGCCGAGCTGCTACTTGGTCGGGGTCAAATACCTTTGCAAAGTTCTGTAAGTTTGATACCCTGACTGAGGAGGACCTCCTGTTTGCTCAATTCGGTGCTGCAGAATCATCCGCACTCTCCCGCCCGTTTGGGAGCTTTGGTATAATCCCCATGGTCCTTACGGAGTCCCAGCATCCTCAAGGACGTTAGAGAAAATAAGATTTTACTTACCGGTAAATCTATTTCTCGTAGTCCGTAGAGGATGCTGGGCGCCCGTCCCAAGTGCGGACTTCTTCTGCAAGGCTTGTATATAGTTATTGCTTACATAAGGGTTATGTTATAGTTTATCGGTTGAACCGAGGCTATGTTGTTGTTCATACTGTTAACTGGGTACTTTATCACAAGTTATACGGTGTGATTGGTGTGGCTGGTATAGATCTCGCCCTTAGATTTACAAAAATCCTTCCTCGTACTGTCCATCTTCTCTGGGCACAGTTTCCCTAACTGAGGTCTGGAGGAGGGGCATAGAGGGAGGAGCCAGTGCACACCCAGAATCCAAAGCTTTCTTAAAGTGCCCTATCTCCTGCGGAGCCCGTCTATTCCCCATGGTCCTTACGGAGTCCCAGCATCCTCTACGGACTACGAGAATTAGATTTATCGGTAAGTAAAGTCTTATTTTTTTAGCAGTTGGGCAAAACCATGGCCCTCATTCCGAGTTGATCGGTCGCAAGGCGAATTTAGCAGAGTTACACACGCTAAGCCGCCGCCTACTGGGAGTGAATCTTAGCTTCTTAAAATTGCGACCGATGTATTCGCAATATTGCGATTACTAACTACTTAGCAGTTTCAGAGTAGCTTCAGACTTACTCTGCCTGTGCGATCAGTTCAGTGCTTGTCGTTCCTGGTTGACGTCACAAACACACCCAGCGTTCGGCCAGGCACTCCCACCGTTTCTCCGGCCACTCCTGCGTTTTTTCCGGAAACGGTAGCGTTTTCAGCCACACGCCCCTGAAACGCCGTGTTTCCGCCCAGTAACACCCATTTCCTGTCAATCACATTACGTTCGCCGGAGCGATGAAAAAGCCGTGAGTAAAATTACTTTCTACATAGCAAAGTTACTTGGCGCAGTCGCAGTGCGAACATTGCGCATGCGTACTAAGCGGATTTTCATTGCGATGCGATGAAAAATACCGAGCGAACAACTCGGAATGAGGGCCCATGTGCAGTGCAGGTGAGGCAGATATAACATGTGCAGAGAGAGTTAGATTTGGGTGTGGTGTGTTCAATCTGCAATCTAAATTGCAGTGTAAAAATAAATCAGCCAGTATTTACCCTGCACAGAAACAAAATAACCCACCCAAATCTAACTCTCTCTACACATGTTATATCAGCCCCCCCCTGCAGTGCACATGGTTTTGCCCAACTGCTAAAAAATTTCCTGCTGCGATCAACTTGAAATTACCCCCATTGTGAACGCATCTGACAATGGTTTAAAGATGTACGCAGTTGTGAATGTTGCACAACTAATGGCTGCAACTCTGTTGACGTGTGAAACGTATGTTCCAAGCTGACTGTATTAGAAAACATATGTAGGTTAAAATGATCATGTGCTAAACTATTCCATATTCCAGTTATCTGTAACCAGCGCCACAAGTGAATTGAAGTTTCAGTTACATGTAATTTGATGGGGTATCTGGATGATAGGTCAACAGCCAGATGTCGACAAGCAATCGGTCGACACCAAATTGTTGACATGCATATAGTCAACATGGTCAAAGAGTTGTCGTGACATTGGTCGACACATTTTTTTACCTTTTTCATACTTTACCATCCACGTGGACAATAATTCAGAATGGTAACCTGTGCAGAGCGAGACACCTTGCCCGAAGCATGGTGAGCGAACGCTGTGCACTAATTGGGGTCCACGTGCTGGAAGGGAAATTTTTACACCAAATTTTTTTTTAAATAAAAGTCATGTCGAGTTTTTCATGTGTCGACCATTTACGTGTTGATCGTTCAGCCCTGTCGCCCTCATGCATATCGACCATTTGGTGTTTGGTGTGGTATGTTAGATAGACTAGGCTTAGGTCGACAGTGTATAGGTCGACCACTATTGGTCGACAGTAAGTAGTTCGACATGGTTTCTAGGTCGATATGAAAAAAAAGGTCAACATGAGTTTAAAAAAAAAAATTGGTGTTGTTTTTTTCGTAGAGTGACCAGGAACCCCAATTAGTGCACCGTGTCCCCTCGCATGGCTCGCTTCGCTCGCCATGCTTCGGGCAAGATGCCTCGCTCCGCTACCGTTGTGCTCTGCACAGGTTACCGTTCCCAATGTGGATCGTAAAGTATGAAAAAGTTCAGAAAATGAAAGAAAAAATTTGAAAAACTCATGTTGACCTTTTGTCATGTTGACCTAGTGCATGTCGACCTAGAGACCCTGTCTACCGAGAAACCATGTCGACCTACTTACTGTCGACCAATAGTAGTCGACCTAGACATTGTCGACCTAAGTCTTGTCGACCTAGAGACCGGATCCCCAGGTGTTGACCTAGGCATCGTCGATTTTCTGACCCTTTGATCCATAACCATTTGATGTAACATATTATCAAAATTAATTGAATGCAAAGAAAAACGTAATTTTTTTAAACTAAATTGATAATTTAATGAAGCTCCTATTTGGCCGCTGACATCATTTTTCATTAGTTTATCTTTTTTCCATATTCTGGGCTGGTGTAATAAATCTGCAGAAACAATGTAGTTGGCCTCATGGGGGTTAATTGTGCACTAGTCCAAACCATTCTGCAGACAGATTTGTCCATACAGAATGAAATCCCCCTTGTGCCGATGAGTGTTTAAATGGTGTGTGTAAGACTGGGAGAGCAGTAATTCCAAGAGACAGCGGAGAGCAGTGCCAGGAGCTGAACTGATGTTCACAGTGTGTCATAAACCAATAAAATAATGTTTCATGATGTTTCAAGTATGTGCTCAGCGCTGAATGGTGTGGTCATGATGGGTCTTCTAAGCACCAGGGTGAAGCATAACAGCAGAAATATACTGCGCCGCTCCCCCTCCCTCCAGCCTCGTAGCGCAG
Source organism: Pseudophryne corroboree (assembly GCF_028390025.1). Lineage (NCBI taxonomy): Eukaryota > Metazoa > Chordata > Amphibia > Anura > Myobatrachidae > Pseudophryne > Pseudophryne corroboree. The sequence goes on along the minus strand of NC_086452.1, from coordinate 423,175,334 downwards.
ACTGAATGAACTGCACTATTTCCATGTAAAGATTTCATTACAGATATTAGGAATCCATTGTAGATGTTCTAGTAACATCTGAGCATGTCATTGTAATAAAGCTCAACCGGCGGTGTCATCTCTCCGTATACCAATGATATAAGAGTGAGTAATTGTCACGTACCGTTGGGCTGACAGCATGAAGGTTAAATGTACCTCAGGCTGTCTCCTCTCACTCACAGTGACTCTGTTTGTAGATAAAAGAGGAGTACAGACAGTCTTAAATTATACTGTATAATATATTCTAAGTAGTGATGTCATTGCTTGTATTTGGGGAGAAGTAATGTCACTCTTTATCCTAGATTTGTCAATTAGTGATGTCATTAATGTCACAAATCATTTTCAAAGTGATGGTGTGTGTAGTTGTCAGTAGAGGTACAGAGAAACACATCAGAGTGTGAGGATCATTTCATACCAGTATCTCGCATTGAATAAAAAAATGTGTATTGTAAGAAACAGTGTACCCCTTACTTTACAATGAAAAATAAGAATTTACTCACCGGTAATTCTATTTCTCGTAGTCCGTAGTGGATGCTGGGGACTCCGTAAGGACCATGGGGAATAGACGGCTCCGCAGGAGACTGGGCACATCTAAAGAAAGATTTAGGACTATCTGGTGTGCACTGGCTCCTCCCCCTATGACCCTCCTCCAAGCCTCAGTTAGGAACTGTGCCCGGAAGAGCTGACACAATAAGGAAGGATTTTTGAATCCCGGGTAAGACTCATACCAGCCACACCAATCACACCATATAACACGTGATAGGAACCCCGGTTAACAGTATGATAACAATGGAGCCTCTGAAGAGATGGCTCACAACAAAACCCGATTTTTGTAACAATAACTATGTACAGGTATTGCAGACAATCCGCACTTGGGATGGGCGCCCAGCATCCACTACGGACTACGAGAAATAGAATTACCGGTGAGTAAATTCTTATTTTCTCTGACGTCCTAGTGGATGCTGGGGACTCCGTAAGGACCATGGGGATTATACCAAAGCTCCCAAACGGGCGGGAGAGTGCGGATGACTCTGCAGCACCGAATGAGAGAATTCCAGGTCCTCCTCAGCCAGGGTATCAAATTTGTAGAATTTTGCAAACGTGTTTGCCCCCGACCAAGTAGCTGCTCGGCAAAGTTGTAAAGCCGAGACCCCTCGGGCAGCCGCCCAAGATGAGCCCACCTTCCGTGTGGAATGGGCTTTTACAGATTTAGGCTGTGGTAAGCCTACCGCAGAATGCGCCAGCTGAATAGTGCTACAAATCCAGCGCGCAATAGACTGCTTAGAAGCAGGAGCACCCAGCTTGGTGGGTGCATACAGGATAAACAGCGAGTCAGTCTTTCTGACTCCAGCCGTCCTGGAAATATAAATTTTTAGGGCCCTGACTACGTCCAGCAACTTGGAATCCTCCAAGTCCCTAGTAGCCGCAGGCACCACAATAGGTTGGTTCAAGTGAAAAGCTGAGACCACCTTTGGGAGAAACTGAGGACGAGTCCTCAATTCCGCCCTATCCATATGGAAAATCAGATAAGGCTTTTACAAGACAAAGCCGCCAATTCTGAAACCCGCCTGGCCGACGCCAAGGCCAACAGCATGACCACTTTCCACGTGAGATATTTTAAATCCACAGTCTTAAGTGGTTCGAACCAATGTGATTTCAGGAATGCCAAAACCACATTGAGATCCCAAGGTGCCACTGGGGGCACAAAAAGAGGCTGAATATGCAGTACTCCTTTGACAAAAGTCTGAACTTCGGGCAGTGAAGCCAGTTCTTTTTGGAAGAAAATCGACAGAGCCGAAATCTGGACCTTTATGGACCCCAATTTGAGGCCCAACGTCACCCCTGCTTGCAGGAAGTGCAGGAATCGACCCAGTTGAAATTCCTCCGTCGGGGCCTTCATGGCCTCACACCAAGCAACATATTTTCGCCAAATGCGGTGATAATATCTTGCGGTGACATCCTTCCTGGCTTTGATCAGGGTAGGGATGACTTCCTCTGGAATACCCTTTTCCTTCAGGATCCGGTGTTCAACCGCCATGCCGTCAAACGCAGCCGCGGTAAGTCTTGGAACAGACAGGGTCCCTGCTGCAGCAGGTCTTGTCTGAGCGGCAGAGGCCAAGGGTCCTCTGTAAGCATCTCTTGAAGTTCCGGGTACCAAGCTCTTCTTGGCCAATCCGGAACCACGAGTATGGTTTTCACTCCTCGCCTTCTTATTATTCTCAGTACCTTGGGTATGAGAGGTAGAGGGGGAAACACATAAACCGACTGGTACACCCATGGTGTCACTAGAGCGTCCACCGCTATCGCCTGAGGGTCTCTTGACCGGGCGCAATATCTTTTCAACTTCTTGTTGAGGCGGGACGCCATCATGTCTACCTGTGGTTTTTCCCACCGGTTGACCAGCATTTGGAAGACTTCTGGATGAAGTCCCCATTCTCCCGGGTGGAGGTCGTGCCTGCTGAGGAAGTCTGCTTCCCAGTTGTCCACTCCCGGAATGAACACTGCCGTCAGTGCTAACACATGATTCTCTGCCCATCTGAGAATCCTTGTGGCTTCTGCCATCGCCATCCTGCTACTCGTGCCGCCCTGTCTGTTTACATGGGCGACCGCCGTGATGTTGTCTGACTGGATCAGTACCGGCTGGTTTTGAAGCAGGGGTCTTGCCTGGCTTAGGGCATTGTAAATGGCCCTTAGCTCCAGGATATTTATGTGAAGAGAAATCTCCTGATTTGACCACAGTCCTTGGAAATTTCTTCCCTTTGTGACTGCCCCCCAGCCCCGAAGGCTGGCATCCGTGGTCACCAGGACCCAGTCCTGTATTCCGAATCTGCGGCCCTCTAGTAGATGAGCCCTCTGCAGCCACCACAGCAGCGACACCCTGGTTCTGGCCGATAGGGTTATCCGCTGTTGCATCTGGAGATGGGACCCGGACCATTTGTCCAACAGGTCCCACTGGAACGTCCTTGCGTGGAACCTTCCGAATGGAATTGCTTCGTACGAAGCTACCATTTTTCCCAGGACTCGTGTGCATTGATGTACCGACACTTTTCCTGGTTTTAGGATGTCTCTGACCAGAGATGACAATTCCTCGGCTTTTTCCAGTGGAAGAAACACTCTTTTCTGGTCTGTGTCCAGAATCATTCCCAGGAACAGAAGACGTGTCGTCGGGACCAGCTGTGACTTTGGAATATTGAGAATCCAGCCGTGCTGTTGTAGCACTTCCTGAGAAAGTGCCACCCCCACTATCAACTGTTCTTTGGCCCTCGCCTTTATCAGGAGATCGTCCAAGTACGGGATAATTAAAACTCCCTTCTTGCGAAGGAGTATCATCATTTCGGCCATTACCTTGGTAAAGACCCTCGGTGCCGTGGATAACCCAAACGGCAGCATCTGGAACTGATAGTGACAGTCCTGTACCACAAATCTGAGGTACTCCTGGTGCGGAGGGTAAATGGGGACATGCAGGTACGCATCCTTGATGTCCAGGGATACCATGTAATCCCCCTCCTCCAGGCTCGCAATAACCGCCCTGAGCGATTCCATCTTGAACTTGAACCTTTTGATATAAGTGTTCAAGGCTTTTAAATTTAAGATGGGTCTCACCGAACCGTCCGGTTTCGGTACCACAAACATTGTGGAGTAGTAACCCTTTCCTTGCTGAAGGAGGGGTACCTTGACGATCACTTTCTGCGAATACAGTTTTTGAATAGCCACCAACACTGCCTCCCTGGCAGAGGGAGTTGCCGGCAAGGCAGATTTTAGGAAACGGCAGGGGGGAGACGTCTCGAATTCCAGCCTGTACCCCTGAGATACTACTTGAAGGACCCAGGGATCCACTTGTGAGAGAGCCCACTGTGTGCTGAAAAACCTGAGACGTGCCCCCACCGTTCCCGATTCCGCCTGAGCAGCCCCAGCGTCATGCTGTGGACTTACCGGACGCAGGGGAGGACTTCTGCTCCTGGGAACTAGCTGTGTGCTGCAGCTTTTTCCCCCTTCCTCTGCCCCTCGGCAGAAAGGATGAGCCTCTAGCCCGCTTATTTTTCTGGGGCCGAAAGGACTGTACCTGATAATACGGTGCTTTCTTTTGCTGTGGGGTAGCCTGTGGCAAAAAAGTCGATTTCCCAGCAGTAGCTGTGGAAGCGAGGTCTGAAAGACCTTCCCCAAAAAGTTCCACCCCTTTATAGGGTAAAACTTCCATGTGCCGCTTGGAGTCGGCATCACCTGACCATTGCCTAGTCCATAACCCCCGTCTGGCGGCAATGGACATAGCGCTTATTTTTGATGCCAGCCGGCAAATATCCCTCTGTGCATCACGCATGTATAAGACCGCGTCTTTTATATGGTCAATCGTTAGCAAAATATTGTCCCTATCCATGGTATCAATGTTTTCCGACAGGGAGTCTGACCACGCAGCAGCAGCACTGCACATCCAAGCTGATGCAATAGCGGGTCTCGATATAATGCCAGTGTGTGTGTATATAGCTTTTAGGGTACTTTCCAGCTTTCTATCAGCAGGTTCTTTTAGGGCGGCCGTATCCGGAGACGGTAGTGCCACCTTCTTTGATAAGCGTGTCAGCGCTTTATCTACCCTAGGGGGTGTTTCCCAGCGTGACCTATCCTCTGGCGGGAAAGGGTACGCAGCCATTAACCGTTTAGAAATGATCAATTTCTTATCTGGGGAAGTTCACGCTTCCTCACACACCTCGTTTAATTCGTCAGATGCAGGAAAAACTACTGGTAGTTTTTTCTCACCAAACATAATACCCTTTTTTGTGGTACCTGGGGTATCATCAGAAATGTGTAATACATTTTTCATAGCCTCAATCATATAACGGGTGGATCTATTGGAGGGTACACTCGTCTCATCATCGTCGACACTGGAGTCGGTATCCGTGTCGACATCTGTATCTGTCATCTGAGGTAGCGGGCGTTTTATAGCCCCTGATGACATTTGAGACGCTTGGACAGGCACAAGCTGAGTAGCCGGCTGTCCTATGTCGTCAAACCTTTTATGTAAGGAGCTGACACTGTCACGTAATTCCTTCCATAAGTCCATCCACACTGGTGTCGACCCCGCAGGGGGTGACATCACATTCACAGGCATTTGCTCCGCCTCCACATCATTATCCTCATCATACATGTCGACACAGCAGTACCGACACACAGCAGACACACAGGGAATGCTCTTACAGAGGACAGGACCCCACAAAGCCCTTTGGGGAGACAGAGGGAGAGTATGCCAGCACACACCAGGGCGCTATATAACACAGGGATATCACTATACAGAGTGTTTTCCCCTATAGCTGCCTATAATATATATAAACTGCGCCTAAATTGTGCCCCCCCTCTCTTTTTTACCCTTTCTGTAGTGCAGGACTGCAGGGGAGAGCCAGGGAGCTTCCTTCCAGCGAAGCTGTGAGGGAATAATGGCGCCAGTGTGCTGAGGGAGTTGGCTCCGCCCCTTTTTCGGCTGGCTTTCTCCCGCTATTTTATCGTTTCTGGCAGGGGTTAATATACACCTATATAGCCTCTGGGGCTATATATGGTGTTAGTTTTGCCAGCCAAGGTGTTATTATTGCTGCTCAGGGCGCCCCCCCCCCAGCGCCCTGCACCCATCAGTGACCGCAGTGTGTGGTGTGCATGAGGAGCAATGGCGCACAGCTGCAGTGCTGTGCGCTACCTTGGAGAAGACAGAAGTCTTCAGCCGCCGATTTTCCGGACCACCTTCTTGTTTCTGGCTCTGTAAGGGGGACGGCGGCGCGGCTCCGGGAACGGACGACGAGGTCGGGTCCTGTGTTCGATCCCTCTGGAGCTAATGGTGTCCAGTAGCCTAAGAAGCCCAAGCTACCACCACTTAGGTAGGTTCGCTTCTTCTCCCCTTAGTCCCTCGTTGCAGTGAGCCTGTTGCCAGCAGGTCTCACTGAAAATAAAAAACCTAAACTATACTTTCTTCTAGGAGCTCAGGAGAGCCCCTAGTGTGCATCCAGCTCAGCCGGGCACAGAAATCTAACTGAGGCTTGGAGGAGGGTCATAGGGGGAGGAGCCAGTGCACACCAGATAGTCCTAAATCTTTCTTTAGATGTGCCCAGTCTCCTGCGGAGCCGTCTATTCCCCATGGTCCTTACGGAGTCCCCAGCATCCACTAGGACGTCAGAGAAAGGATATTTACCTTGGAGTCCCTGCGCTGAGTGTATTATTTTGTATACATTGTATAAATACTATAAATATACCTACCGCTGCCTTTTTCAACATCATTGCCTGGAATACATATGATATCCCAGTAGACAGGATGCCGGATGTCCCTATAGCGGCAGCAGCATCAAATCTGCCGGAATCCCGACAGCGAGTCCCCTCGCCACGCACCGGACCCCGTGGCTCGCTTCTCTCGACACAGGTTCTATTCTTAACTGGTTGGTGGCATGGACTGAGTGGGAATACCGAGTGTTTGTCGGGATTCCGAGCGTAGGTATTTCACCGGCTGTTTGGATTCCGGCATCGGTCTTCTGAACGCCAAGATCCTGACAGCCGATATATTGACTGCATCCCCATTGCCCACCCTATACTCCTGCATTCCTTACTCCATTGGTCTTTGTAGCTCTGTTCTATGCAGGTTCCCTTTCTATCCCTCTAACCATTCCATCCTATCTCTATCACAAGCTCTTCTACCACAGCTCTCATCCTATCATTAAGGATGCACAAAGCTCCACCACTCCTCACTGTACACTTCCTCCCTTGGAGAACTCATCAACCCACATCTACGCTCATGACCAGGCCCGGCGGTAGCTGCTCTGACAATGAAATCTTCTCTTCCTTCTTTCTCATGTGACCCACTGTCTTTCTACATTCTACTGTTTTCAATACTAATACTCATAAGGCTCAAAATATCTGTAACAAATCAGAACCACACTATCCTCTGTCCGCTAACATGGTGATACTCTTGACTCCATCCTCTACTTCCCTCATCAGAACCAATCTATCTCCCAGGACTGTCAATTTTACCAATGAAACTTTGCCAGGAAATTACCCTTTTTACACCCTTGATCTACCAGAAATGATCATCCACACTTTTGTTATCTCGCACATTGACTAATGCTACCTCCTCCTGTCAAGTCTTCCTCTCACTCATATCTCCTCACTTTAATCCATCCTGAACAGTTCTGCTCTACTTCTTCTTCCTGGCTCTGACATGCCCTACAACTGTATCCCCAAACAGAATCTACACTCACCCTCTACAGCCCTCAGCTATTCCCTCTCACCTTTTCCAATGACCAGTGTCTCCAGCTTCAGTTCTCCTCACTGGTAAGCAGTGGTGCAAGTAGAAAAAAAATTCTTAGTGGTACTGTGTGTATGTGCCAAAAAATGGGTGTGACCACATGGGGCGTGGCCAATGAAAATGGTGGCGTGATACACATATGCCCCAATAGTGCAGTGCCATATACACATATGCCCCCAATAGTACCAGATGCACATATGCCCCCACAGTGCCAGAGACACATATGCCCCCAAGAGTTCCAGATACACATATGCCCCCAGTAGTGTAGTGCTAGATACACATATGCCCCCCCAATAGTGCCAGATGCACATATGCCCCCAGGAGTGCAACTCACTGTTGCTGCTGCTGCCTGGGGCCGGATGTGTAGTGTCACTATCAGAGAGAGGAGAGCGCAGCACGCGCCTCTCCTGCCCCACTCCTGCCCTCAGTCCGGTCTCCTCTTACGGCTGCGGCATCCTGTACCTCAAAACAGGCGCCGGTCCGTCAGCCAATCAGAGCTCGCTGTCTGGCAGCGGCGGCTCCTGATTGGCTGCAGGTCCGCAAGCTCTGATTGGCTCACGAACTGGCGTTTGATTGTAATACACTCCGCCACCGCTGACACTGGACTCGGAGTAAGAGAGACCGGTCACCGGACTGACTGGGCAGGAGAGGGCCAGGAGTGGAGAGGCATATGCTGCGCTCTCCTCTCCCCGACACTGTGGCTGCAAGGTAGCGGCCCAGCGGTACTGTGTACCGGCTGGGAATTTCTTACCGGTATGGTGTACCCTCCCGTACCGACAAACCTGCAGCACTGCTGCTAAGTATGACACAATCCTTTCCCTGAGACTTCTCGGGCACTCTTTCCCATCCAGTCTTGCCCAATAAGCCTCTCAGTCAGCCTCCAATGTTTTAAATGCTCCTTAAAAACCTACGTCTTCTACGTCCACTCTTGATGCCTGTCCAAATACTTCCCTTGATTTTATCCCGCATTTGTCTCAGCCTCATTCCTCCTTATTATATTGTAATGTATTTTTGAATTTATCTACATTGTTCATTGTGATCATAGGTGCTGGAATGCGGGGCAAGGGGAATGCTTTCCCCCCAAATATTTGAGAGGTCCCAGTCAAAGCACTGGGTCGTAGGGTGCAGTGCGGTCACCATCTATAGTTAATACTACAGTTAATATGGGTGATGTCAGGATGAAGATAATATCCTTTTCAGCTGGTCCACCTCCTCCCTTCCCACAGCCCCTCTCCACCTGCCTCCAGGGCCCTACTCTCCCCTCGATGCACCCAGCTCCAACCCCCATAGTGTGTGGCTAGTTACTGTGGGAGGGTACCTCCTCTGGGGCCAACTTCATATGTTCCTCACCTCTTCCCCCTCAGCTTCCTATTGTCCTCCCACCTCCTTCCCTTGTGGCACCCCCTGACCTCCCCCCATTTTCAGCAGGGTTCACTTGAAAATGTACCCTGTAAAGTCTCATTACCTTCCATGCACAGCCTCAGCCAGGGTGTGAGCTATGAGTGTATCCTGTCTCTTCGTCTTCTATATAAACTAGTCACTTACATGTTACAGTTATGTTTTGGGGGCATATTTATTATACACATTTTGTGGGAAATCACCTTAAAATGTAAAATTCCCCTGAAAGTATTATAGGGGTTCTGCAGCAGATATCAAAGATATCTGATGCATCTCCCTCTTTCTCATCTCTGTCATCGGTTGTTATCAGTAGGTGGTGTGGTGGGTAAGACTAGCTGCCCTTGAGGGAATGACATTCAGCGCTTTAGTGGCACCAAAATGAAATTATATCTTGCCCCTCCCAACCAAATAGGTTGTGGCGTCCCTGATTGTGATAGGATCAGCAGTTGACAAAGGAATATATTTTATAGTGTGGAGGGGCTAATAGGTACAGTGATTACAGCTGGACCTGAACCTCTTGTGAGTCCTGACCTGAATTTGGGCTCTTAATTGTAATCTTGGCACCAGATAAATGCTCTGTAGTGCTCTATAATCACCAGAGTAGGGCTCTGCATGTCACTGTGATTGCTAGCCCAGGGCTCATTATGGCATTTGCTTGATGTTTTTGCTGTATTGTGTCATGCTATGTAGGAGTATATGTATTTAAAGATAAGTACAGCTTCTCCAAAGTTCGACAAGACAATGGTCGACACATTTTTTTGGGGGGGAGGTGGGGGCAACGTATATTTCATGTTCTGTGACCACCATCAGTAGAAACATAGACCCTTGCGGGCTCACTTTGCTCACCACACTTTGCGCAAAGTTACTATTCCCAGTCGTAGTCCTCTTGGATAGTAACTCAAGTAAATGTGGGAAAAACATGTGAACCCCCGGCATCACAATGATGAAGATCTCAACAGGGATGAGTTATGCATTTTGATTCACCCCCTAACCCTCCCTTACTGCAGCCTAACCCAACCTCCCGCATTAGTGCCGAACCCTAGCCTCCTCAGCTAGTGCCTAAACCTAACCCCCACACCCTGCAGCCTAACCCTAACCCTCCCCCCTTAAGTCTATGCCCAACACCTCCCCCCCCCCACCCCCGGTGCCTAACCCTAACCCACCCTGGCCACAGCCTAACCCTAACCTCCTTTCTTCCCCAGCCTAACCCTACCCCTGACCCCCCCTCCCCCCACCCCACCACAGCCTAACCCTAATATCCCAGCTATACTTACCTTCGGTATACCGGCTGTCACGATTCCATCATCGGATGTTTTCTGGATTCCGGCGTCGGTGTTCTGACGGGGTGTCGGAATCTCGGCTGCTGGGATCTTAACAGCCGGGATATTGAAAGTAACCCGTCCGGATACCTCCTGGACGGCCACTGGCAAGTAACAGGGGCTATAAAGATGCATAAAAGTGGGTGTGTCGCTAAAAGCTGACTCATCCTTAGTGATGTCGCTGTTTCCTATTGAACTGATTGGCTACGGTCATGCGTTATTGATTCCTACCACAAAATAGCTGTCTCCACTGTTTGTTGTAAAGCCTTTAGGTATCAGTTTTCTAATACAAAATATATCCAGTCTGATTTTCTTCCAGCTGTTGCTTTCATTGACGGACCAATAACCCCAGGGGACATTTTAGATTTTTTGCCTCCACAGAACAAAGGTCCATCTGACTAAGCTATTGTTCCCTGCTACAAAGGCTGATTGACTAATTCCTCCTGTGCTGGAGAACACCACATTCCCTCACCTTCCTTTAATCTTCTGTATTCTCTTTTTCTTCTCATTTGCCGGAACGTTTTGCTGTCACAGTATTTTGATTTATTGACCATTCACGTTTAATGCTTTATTTCTCTATGAAGTCTCCTAGCTCTCATCTGATCCCAGGTCACCTACACTACTTATTTCAGGAGAGTCTAATCTCCATATGGATGTGACCTGTGACTCTAACCAAAGTATATAGTGTATTACATGGTTCCCTTCTGCAGAGCCAGCACGCTTGTTCCGCTGAGCATTGAAGGTCATAGATCTGTTTTATTTTGTTCTTTGAAATTGTCATTAAAAGTCTCAACGTGCTATTCCATATCTAGAATGTCACCCTGCTGTAAATTCTTACACACGGAATGCCTGGAGATAATTAACTACTTCATGGAATGGGCTCACTTTTACTTACTTAATTAAAGAGAAAATAAACCATATTTATACGGTAATATAACTTTTGTATAACTTTTGGAACGTTGTTTTTTTTCTGTATTTCACGATCATAGTTTATTTTCAAGGTGCCACAAACTTGACAAAGTTGGACAATCAAAATAAAGAAAAGGTACTGCACTATAAGGTCAGCAGCTCCATTAATTTAGAACTAGTATGAATTATGTATATGGAGCGCTTGGTAATGTGTCAATATGTGTATAGCTAATGCTGAAAAGAAAATTACAGGTTCAAACAACAGTGGGTTAATGTTGAACTCCAAAGTGCCCTGAAATGTTTAAGCTCTTTTGTGAAAAATTAAGTCCCGATCTCGAATAGTACCTCCGCACCGATAGAACTTTTCCAGACACGATAATGAAGGTCCCCGGCAGGTATTCTATCTGTCCCTACCCTACCTTTGGGTCCTCTGGTCTTGGATCTTGTAGCGGTCCGTGTGTTTGCGGTGGCTGGCTTCTCTCCTTCCTGACCAGAAGTTGGTGAGGCCCTGCGGAGCGTCACTTCCGGGTGACGCAATGATGGGATTTCGTGATTAACGCGATTCATGCACAGCGGCACTTCGTCCAGGATATTGAATGATGTTGGGGAGATCTCTTTTATCCCTCCTTATTTAAAAAAAACTTTATTTAAAACGGCTTGTTAAAAACGAAAGTTACCTACAGTACAGGAACTTCTTTAAAAATAGTTTACAATAATTATTTTTGGTATGGAGGTGACTTTTTCCTACAAGTGAAAGGGATTGAGATGGGGCATCCTTCGCACCAACATACGCAAATCTCTTTGTTGCATACTGGGAGGATAATATATTTGGAACAACAAGTTTCTGAAAAACATCCTATGTTGGCACAGGTATATTGACGATCTGTTGTTTGTCTGGACAGGACCATGAAAAGAACTTGAGGAATTCATAATATACATGAATGTGAACAACATCGGTATAGAATTCACCACCACCATCAGTAAAGAAAAAGCCATCTTTCTAGATCTAGAAATCCATGTGGACAAGGAAGAGATCACTATGAAAACATACACGAAAGAAGTAGATGTAAATAACATTCTCCCATACAGCAGTAACCACCATAATCAATGGCTGAAGAACATCCCAGGGGGCCAACTACGAAGAATCAGGAGAAACTGCACACAGAAAGATGTATGAAGTACAAAGTATGGGAATGAAGAAAAAATTTCTAAAGAAAGGTTACAAAGAAGAACATATCCAAAGAAATTGAGAAAGTGGCACACCTTAACAGAAAAGAAATGTTAAAATATAAAGAAAAAACAACTGACAACAGCAAAATACAAACCTCCTTCATTACCCAATACAGTTTGCACCATAAGGAAATTGAAAATATCATCAAAAGAAATTGGCATATATTAATGCTGGATGAGAATCTTAAAAACCATAATTTCCCATAATCCAAAAGTGATTTATAGGCGTGCAAAAAATTTGAGACAAGAACTGATGCACAGTTTCCTTGCAATGGAGAACCCTCAGAAGGTAACGGTAAACAATGGATTCCATGCATGTTTAACATGCTTGGGATGCAAAGAATCAGGAAAGAAAACAACTCAACCTATAACATTATTCAAATCAAATGAAACCAAAGAAAATTATCATATAAAACATCAGATGTCATGCGAAACAGAGGGTGTCATATATTTACTGGAGTACCCATGCGGCAAACAATACGTAGGGCAAACAAAAAGGAAACTTAAAACACGTATACATGTGTACAACATTAAAAGAGGGTTGAACACCCATAGTGTGTCCCAACACTATGCAGAACAACATGGAAGAAAGTAAGAGACCCAGATGGCCTGAAATTTATGGCTATACAAAAAGTGAATAGCAACTGGCGAGTAGGGGACATATCAACGGAATTAAAAAAAGTTGAGACAAAATGGATTTACGAACTAAAAACTTTAAAACCCCATGGCCTCAATATTGACATTGATTTAAATGTCTTTCTCTAAATACATTTACATATATTCTTTTTTCATACAATTTTATAGTTATATTACACCTTATATATATCCATATATACATGGTCTAATGCTGAAACAGGTGCTTGCCACCTTTTCAAAGAAGTTCCTGTAGGTAACTTCCATTTTTAACAAGCCATTTTAAATAAAGTTTTTTAAATAGGGAGGGATAAAAGAGATCTCCCCAACATCATTCAATATCCTGGACGAAGTGCCGCTGTACATGAAACGCGTCGATCATGAAATCCCGTCATCACGTCACCCGGAAGTGACGCTCCGAGGCGCCTCACCAACTTCCAGTCAGGAAGGAGAGATGCCAGCCACCGCAAACACACGGACCGCTACAAGATCCAAGACCAGAGGACCCAAAGGTAGGGTAGGGACAGATAGAATACCTGCCGGGGACCTTCATTATCATGTCTAGAAAAGTTCTATCGGTGCGGAGGTACTATTGGAGATCGAGACTTAATTTTTCACAAAAGAGCTTAAACATTTCAGGGCACTTTGGAGTTCACCATTAACCCACTGTTGTTTTAACCTGTCATTTTCTTTTCAGCATTAGCTATACACATATTGACACATTACCAAGCTCTCCATATACATAATTCAAAGTTGGACAATCAGAAAACAAATCTCACAAAAAAAAAGAAACATAAAAAGAGAAACAATCCGTATTAGGTTGACGAATGACATGTAGTCAAGATAAGTTCAAATCGCCCACATCACACTCTAAAGGGCCCCATACACTAGAACGATATGTCTGAGGCTGAAGTCGGAGCAGATTTCCCTTGAACTCTCCCGGGAGTGGTTCCATATGATTTGGTACATTTTGCATGCAATATATCGTATGCGATCCCAGCCATACCTGCGGGAACCGACATATCACGAGTGCAGCACTAGCGATCTAGGGGAGCCGATCGGATCGGAAACACATCCAAAATGCTTGATTTCACCCGATATATCGTCCTGAATGCCTGAAAATTGGATGAAATCGGGCATTATCATTTTAGTGTATGGGGCCCTTTACTGTACTTGGGCTGGGTCTATATACACCTTCTGGCCATGTCTACACGCTCCCTCCGACCCTTTGTCATAGGAAATTGCAAGTCCAACTCGGCCAAAAAAACATCTAATTCTGAAAAATGTCCTTTGGCCTTATACTGGAAATGTTACAGAGTTGGAAGTGGCAGGATTGGGAGAGGCAGAGCCGGCCATAGGCATAGACAAACTAGGCAATTGCCTAGGGCATTTGATATGCCTAGGGGCATCAGCAGCTTCTGCTGATTAAAATGATATGCGGCATGCCTATATTCTGTATGTAGCATTTCATATGCAGATACAGCCACAGTCTCACACAGTATACAGGCATGCTGCATATCATTTTAATCAGCAGAAGCTGCTTGCGCATCCTAGCCACATAGCAATGCAAATAAGATGCATTTTCATTAAAAAAAAGGTGCCCAACGTTAGCATTGATGCAAGATTTGTGAGGACACATCTGTATCCAAGCAGAGACAGAGGTCACAGTGTTAGTGGAAGTGTGAGTGCTGTGTGCATGTGAGTGGGTTGGTTGTGCAGTAGTGTTCGGAATATGTGTAAGGAGCATTATGTGTGTCATGTAAAAATGCATTAATAATGTGCAACATATGTGTAAAGGGCCACTATGTGTGTCATTATGTGTATAAGGGCATTAATAATGTGCGGCATATGTGTAACAGGGCACTACTGTATGTGTGTCATTATGTGTATAGGGGCACTAATAATGTGCAGCAAATGTGTAGGGGCACTATGTGTGTCATTATGTGTATAAGGACATTAATAATGTGCGCCATATGTGTAAGGGACATTATGTGTAAAAGGGCATTAATAAAGGTTGTCATAATGTGTAAGGCGCATTATGTTTATAAGGACATTAATGTGTCTCATATGTGTAAGGGGCATTACTGTGTGGAATTGTGTATAAATGCATTACTAATGTGTGGCATTATGTGTATAAGGTGCTCTACTATGTGGCGTTGCGTATAGAAAGGGCACTACTGTGTCGTCTAATGTGAATAAAGAGCAATAAGGTGTGGTGTAATGTGAATAAGGAGCAAATTAGTGTAATGTAATGTGAATAAGGGGCTCTACTGTGAGGAGTAACGTTTATAAGGTAAAGTGATACTACTGTGGGATGTAATATGAATTATGGACACTATCGCAAGATAAAATGTGAATAAAGTTGCAGTACTGTGTGGCATAATTGGAATTGGGGTTACTATTGTGTGGCCATGCCCCTTCCCAGCAAGAAGATGCCCCTTTTTGTGCTGTGCGTCAAATGTGCGAACTGTTCCTATTTAAAATATAGGGGGTACATGGACTGCTATGGGTGAGGGGTGATGGTGCTGGGAAAGAGGTGCAAGGTCAGAGGCAGAACCAGCGATGGTGCTAGGGGGCACCAGCCAAAATCTTGCCTAGGGCATCTTATTGGTTAGGGCCGGCTCTGGGGAGAGGGATTGAATTTGGTAGAGTGGGGGAATGGCAGAGTCAAGAATGATACCCAGACAGCGGACTTGAGAACACTGAAGAGGCAGAGTGGGGGTGGAGAGGGAACCTGGGTGGGAGGAAAGCCAGTGACATAGGTTTTAGGCGTGTTAACTCTGAGGAAGCACTGGGTCTTCCAAGAAAAGATAGCCACCATATATCAGGATAAATGGGAAAGACCAAGGGAAGATGTTAGGGGCAGAGAGGTAAATTTGGGTGCTCTGGCATACAGGAGTTGTAAGAGGCCAATGAGTTAGTACACTCACAAAGGAAAGAGCTGTGGAGTGAGAAGTGAAAAGGGCCAAGGACAGAGCCTTGGAGGACGTAGATGGGAAGGTAGAAAGGCAGGGAGAAGGAGGCAGGTATAGAGACAAACAAGAAGTGGATGACCTATAGGTGGTGATTCATACTGTGCGGTCATGGTAGATAAGAACAGGGCAGGTGAGGGTAAAGGTGGGTACACACTAATAGATATATCTGCAGATCAATTGATCTGCAGATATATCTATGGACGGATCGGGCAGTGTGCTCACTGCCTGATCCGTCGGGGACTGACGTCATGAACTGGGCGGGCGTGTACACACGCCCGCCCAGTTCAGCTGTCAATCACCGCTGGCCGCCGCAGCATGTGTACGGGTGGTCGGCCGACCGCCCGTACACACACAGCGACGCGCCAATATATTGTTAGATTTATTGGCCGTCGGCTGTGCTGCGGGGCTGACGCAATACGTCTGTGAACGACGGAGTTCACAGACGTATCGGCCGTACACACTGGCCGACGGTCCCGCGATATATCGGCCATTCAAGAGAACGGCCGATATATCGACCAGTGTGTACGGGCCTTAAGGCTTTTTTTGGTCCCCCTTTCTCATGTCTAATTGTCTCATGTAACAACCTGCCCAAAAGCCCTAAACTTGCACCTTCAAATATTCTTATATTTTGCCCCTTCAATACAAGGTAATAAGGCTGCAATTTCTCACAATAAAACCTTTACTGGAAATAAAAATTTTGGGGAAAAAATGATATTCCATTCCTTTTTTTAGAATGTGTTATTCCAGCCTGGCTCTGAAATAGGGATAATGACAGCAAACTCGCCAACGACTCCCCAACATCACGCCTGGCTAGCTTCTGCTTAGTTCTGCCAAGCGTGATGTCAGGATTCCCCATCACGCTCCTGAGTCTTAGCAGCCACAGAAATTCCTGTGCAGCTGTAAATAAAGGCAGTTTTGTCTGTAACAGCTGGGAGAAGAGAGAAATCTGGTGTTACACTGTATATGTCAAAAGCTTTTATTGGTCGTGTGTATACGTGCATGTCTATTTAAAGGGCTATTCATTGTTAAATGCAACGTAATTTAATATGAAAGGCATAGTGTACTGTGTATGTATATATATATATATATATATATACACACACACACACACACACACACACACACACACACACACACACATATATATATATATATTTATTTATTTGTAAGAGGAGAAATTATATATAATGGTCCCATCTATGCTTAGTTCTTAGAACTTGCAATCACTAAATGACTGTATCAAGCCTTGGAAAGAGATAAAGTGGAATAGAAACATAGAAACAGAATATGACGGCAGATTAGAACCACTTGGCCCATCTAGTCTGAATCTTGTTTTATTGTTTAGGTAACCTCAACCCTATTTTAACCTTCATTCTTTATAAGGATACTCTTATGCCTATCCTAAGCATGTTTATATTGCTTTAGTGACTTACAGGGAGATGTACAAGAGTGGAGAAGTGAGTCAGTGGAGAAGTTGCCCATGGCAACCAATCAGCATTGAAGTTACATTTATAATTTGCATACTATAAAATTATGCAGAGCAGCTGATTGGTTGGCAACTTCTCCACTGGCTCACTTCTCCAGTCTTATCACTGCTTAGAACATGTCCCCCTTATGGGCCCTACACACTGGCCGATTCCACTGAAAGAAATAAACAATCTCGTTCATTAATGAACAAGATATTGTTCATATCTTTCAGTGTGTATGCACCAACGATGAACGATGCGCGGCCCCGCACTCGTTTATTGTTGGTGCCGGCTCGTTTATGCATGCAAGCCAATATGGACAATCCCGTCCATATTAGAGACCCCAGTGTGTGGTGCTGGGTATTGTGTCACAACGTAGCTGCAAACACCCAGTTTCTCAAGAGCACACTAGACTGAAGCAGAGGTGGCACCCGGCGTGGTAATTAGCAGCACCCCCCCCCCACCCCCCTCGTGCAGAAAGCGTGAACTTGCACCAAGGGGTGCTGTTTGGTGCAACTTGAGCAACAGTGTACAATCTGTAATTAAACAGCCCAGTTCATAAACCTACTAATACACAGTTTACATAGATCAGGTCTGAAACATGATCTATGTTCCATGACACATTAGTGTGGTGTTACCTTGGCATAGACTCTCTTCGTTTCTTTATTTAAATTTATTGTGTGTTTTTTTCTTTCTTCCGCATAATTCATTTTCTCTCCTCTGCGAACACCAGGTCTGAGCTGATAATAATTCCTGCTGTTATTACAATGAGGAGCTCATAGATAAACTTTCCGCTGCACTGAGTAATGTAACATAATTCTGCATTCTCATAACTAGAGGTGATTGCTTATATATTGCGCTGGGTATTGGATACATTTTGGGAAATGACTTGGAGATAGCGTAAAAGGTGATTTTCTGTGTGTCTTAGTTCTCATTAAACATTTTTTATAACTGGGTGAACGAAAATAAAAACAAAATGAAAATGACATATTTTATTTCCGCATGAAGGAGCAAGATCTGAAAATGACAATCTTCGCTGTAATGAAGCTGACTGTACTCTGCCGGCTTGTCTGCGCCTTATGCTGCCGCATTAGACTTTAGAAGCCTCTACTTATTTCCGTGGTGTTAAATGGGGGACATTTTTTTTCTTTCTACGTAATTCCAAATATTGTATTTCTTCATATAAATGCTATATATATATATATATATAATTATATATATATATAATATTTTTTTTGCATATATGTGATGTAGAGTTGAATGAAGGTTCATTTGCAGAGCGTATTGTGTGTGTTTTCGCTCTGCGCATGCTCCGGAACCAAGCTTGCGCAGCTACAGGTGTTGCAGGCTGTAATGGGACTTTCATGTGTAAGCTAAATTCACAGAGGGCGTGTCAACGGAAATGCGGGTTGTTGTGCGTACGGGTATCCAGGGCCTGATTAAGGCTTGTGTGAGCCCCAGGGCAACTAATTTGTGGGGCCTCTACCAATAATATTGTCAATATAAGAATGTGATGTTATTAAAAGGTATAAGGGCCCTCATTCCAAGTTGATCGCTCGCTAACTACTTTTAGCAGCCTTGCAAATGCATAGTCGCCGCCCACGGGGGAGTGTATTTTCACTTTACAGAAGTGCGAACGCCTGTGCGAACGCCTGTGAGAACGCCTGTGCAACCGCGCGGCAGCAAACACATTTTGTGCAGAACAAGACCAGCCCTGTAGTTACTTATTCTGTGCGATGATTGCTGCGACGAGTGACATGGTAGTGACGTCAGATACCCGCCCAGCAAATGCCCGGCCACGCCTGCTTTTTCGAAACACTCCCAGAAAACGGTCAGTTGCCACCCAGAAACTCCCACTTCCTGTCAATCCCCTTGCGTTCGGCTGTGCGATTGGAATCGTCACTAGAACCAGTGCAAGACCGCATAGGACTTTGTACCCGTAAGATACGCGTGCGCAGATTAGCCGTTTTTTTCACTGATCGCTACGCAGCGAACAACGGCAGCTAGCGATCAACTCGGAATGACCCCCAATGTGTAAATGCTCCCAGCAGTACAGATGTGTTAAACATACTATTGTGCCCCTGCTTCCCATTATGACAGACAGAAACCCCACTTCCCATTATGCCACACAAAGATCCCAACTCCAATTATGCACACAGAGACCCCACTTCCCATTATGCCACACTAAGATCCCAACTCCCATTATGCACACAGAAACCCCACTTCCCATTATGCCACACAAAGATCCCAACTCCCATTATGCCACACAGAGACCCCAGTTCCCATTATGCACACAGAGACCCCACTTCCCATTATGCCACACAGAGACCCCACTTCCCATTATGCCACACAGAGACCCCACTTCCCATTATGCACACAGAGACCCCACTTCCCATTATGCACACAGAGACCCCACTTCCCATTATGCCACACAGAGACCCCAGTTCCCATTATGCCACACAGAGACTCCAGTTCCCATTATGCCACACAAAGACCCCAATTCCCATTATACCACACAGAGACCCCACTTCCCATTATGCCACACAGAGACCCCAGTTCCCGTTATGCCACACAGAAACTCCAGTTCCCATTATGCCACACAGAGACTCCAGTTCCCATTATACTACACAGAGACTCCAGTTCCCATTATGCCACACAGAGACCCCACTTCCCATTATGCCACACAGAGACCCCAGTTCCCATTATGCTACACAGAGACTCCAGTTCCCATTATGCCACACAAATACCCCAATTCCCACTATGCCACACAGAGACCCCACTTCCCATTATGCCACACAGAGACCCCACTTCCCATTATGCCACACAGAGACCCCAGTTTCCGTTATGCCACTCAGAAACCCCAGTTCCCGGTATGCCACACAGAAACACCAGTTCCCATTATGCCACACAGAGACCCCTCTTCCCATTATGCCACACAGAGACCCCTCTTCCCATTATGCCACACAGAGACCCTAGTTCCCATTATGCCACACAGAGACCCCAGTTGCCGTTATGCCACACAGAAACTCCAGTTCCCGTTATGCCACACAGAGACCCCAGTTCCCATTATGCCACACAGAAACCCCAGTTGCCGTTATGCCACACAGAAACTCCAGTTCCCATTATGCCACACAAAGATCCCAACTCCCATTATGCACACAGAGACCCCACTTCCCATTATGCCACACAGAGACCCCAGTTCCCATTATGCCACACAGAGACTCCAGTTCCCATTATGCCACACAGAGACCCCAATTCCCATTATACCACACAGAGACCCCACTTCCCATTATGCCACATAGAGACCCCAATTCCCGTTATGCCACACAGAAACTCCAGTTCCCGTTATGCCACACAGAAACCCCAGTTCCCATTATGCCACACAGAGACTCCAGTTCCCATTATGCTACACAGAGACTCCAGTTCCCATTATGCCACAAAGAGACCCCACTTCCCATTATGCCACACAAATAACCCAATTCCCACTATGCCACACAGAGACCCCACTTCCCATTATGCCACACAGAGACCCAACTTCACATTATGCCACACAGAGACCCCAGTTCCCGTTATGCCACACAGAAACTCCAGTTCCCGTTATGCCACACAGAAACCCCAGTTCCCATTATGCCACACAGAGACCCCTCTTCCCATTATGCCACACAGAGACCCCTCTTCCCATTATGCCACACAGAGACCCTAGTTCCCATTATGCCACACAGAGACCCCAGTTGCCGTTATGCCACACAGAAACTCCAGTTCCCGTTATGCCACACAGAGACCCCAGTTCCCATTATGCCACACAGAAACCCCAGTTGCCGTTATGCCACACAGAAACTCCAGTTCCCATTATGCCACACAAAGATCCCAACTCCCATTATGCACACAGAGACCCCACTTCCCATTATGCCACACAGAGACCCCAGTTCCCATTATGCCACACAGAGACTCCAGTTCCCATTATGCCACACAGAGACTCCAGTTCCCATTATGCCACACAAAGACCCCAATTCCCATTATACCACACAGAGACCCCACTTCCCATTATGCCACACAGAGACCCCACTTCCCATTATGCCACACAGAGACCCCAGTTCCCGTTATGCCACACAGAAACTCCAGTTCCCGTTGTTAGGCGCCGGGGTCCGCTCGTCGGTGCGGCCCGGCGCCTAGCAACCAGGGACGCCGTGCGCGTACAGCCGCCGGCTCCCTGGCAACGCTAGACGCCGGGCGCACGGAGCCGCTCAGACCCTAGCAACGGGGACGCCACGTTCGGGCCGCGTTCCCCGTTGCTGGGTCTTTTCTAATTGTATAATGGTGTGCTGGCCGTGCAGCATGCAAGCTGCACGGCATTACTTGTGATTACCCAGTCTGGCTCCTGATTGGGGAGCTCACAGTTATAAGCACCCTTTGGACTTCTCACAGACGCCGGTGATAGCTTCCTGTTTGCCTGTGTTGGTTACAGAGAGTTTCCAGTCCTGCTCAATCCGGTTGTTCCTGTCCTCAGTGATCCTGTACTCGGAAATTGTCATCTGTTCCTGGAGTCTGACCGAGCACCTTTAACATCCTGTGGTGTTCGTGAGTCGCGGCGTAGCCGTGTGTTGCGGCTTGACCGCTTACTGTTTATTATTTTGTATCTTTGTGTTCTGGAGCTTTTGCGGAGGATTCCGCTCCCCCTGATCCACTCTGGTATCCAGCGGTGCTGGATAGGAGTTACGGATCAGTGAATCTTTGGTTGTCCTTTTCCCTGGCGGCTAGTCCGCACATACTTTTTGGTTTAGTTAGTTAGCTTGTAACCCCTGGCCTGGTTGCTTAGTCAGAGGGCCCCTTGTTATCACCCTGTCTCGGATTTCCCTTTGTCTCCCATTAAGACCTGAGGGGGCATCGGGGTTGGGCAGACATAATCCGCCCTTCGAACGCGGCTGCCATGGGCTCAAGCAACCATAGTCTCGCAGGGGATTTCTGATAACACGGGCGAGACAACGGAGTTAGGGCGCCAGGGGTTACTAGGCTCTCCTGCTCCCACAACCAGTATATCTTTCCAGTACTCAGACCTCTGCCATAAGATCTCCTCTGGTCTGGAGTACGGGAATCATAACATTATCACCGGCCAGACTAAATTTAAAATTAAACAGGAGTTAATTTTTTCCCTTGTTCAGTTGGGAGATTTGTCGGCCTCATGAATCCCACCGGTGTCGGGCCAAATCCTGGCCAGCTTCTAGTTAGCCAGATTCAAGAGCTTACTCAGATGGTTCAGGATCTGTCTCTTCGGGTGAGGTCACAGGAAGATCTGTTACGGACTTCCCCGAGGGTCATTCCTGAACCAAAAATGCATCTGCCTGACCGTTTTTCTGGGGATAGAAAACAGTTTTTTTAATTTTAAAGAGTCTTGTAAACTTTATTTTCGTTTGAGACCAGTCTCCTCAGGTACGGAGGCTCAGCGGGTTGGAATTATTATTTCTCTGCTTCAGGGGGATCCTCAGACCTGGGCTTTTGGTTTAAAGACAGACGATCCGGCTTTATTTTCTGTAGACGCCTTTCTAAAGTCTTTAGGGCTATTGTATGACGACCCTGATAGAGAGGCATCCGCCGAGAGTCAGTTGCGTGCCCTCAGACAGGGTAGGAATCCCGCAGAGATTTATTGTACGGAGTTTCGCCGTTGGTCGAACGACTGTGGATGGAATGACCCAGCCCTGCGCAGTCAGTTTCGCCTCGGCTTATCTGAGTCTATAAAAGACAGTCTCCTTCAGTATCCCGCTCCTGAGACTCTCGATAAACTCATGGAGCTCTCTATTAAGATTGATCGTCGGCTCAGAGAGCGGAGGGCTGAAAAAGGAGCATCTGTCGGGTCAACTCCTTGTGTTTTTTCCATCCCTGTGGACATAGAGGAGCCTATGCAGATAGGTCTCTCCAAACTGTCTTCTGAAGAAAGAACCAGAAGGCAAAATTCTGGTCTTTGTTTATACTGTGGAGGTAAGGGACATTTTGCCCGTAGTTGTCCGAACAAGTCGGGAAACGTCTCGACCAAGTGAATTGTGAGGGGGTTCACTTTGGTCTGCAGCTTATCTCCTCAAATAATTCACTGTTAGTCCCAGCTAAAGTTTCCTTTGGCAGCCTCTGTTCCTCGGTCTCTGTTTTTGTGGACAGTGGAGCTGCAGGGAACTTTATGGATTTGACATGGGCCAAGACCTTAGGTATTCCTCAGTTAGCCTTAGGTAGGTGTATCACCATGCATGGTTTAGATGGGAGTCCCTTGTCCAATGGGGTTATTTCTCTCTGTACACCTCCTGTTCTACTCTCGGTAGGAGCTCTGCATTCTGAAAAAATTGAGTTTTTCCTCACCCATTGCCCAGCAGTTCCAGTGGTTCTGGGTCACCCTTGGCTGGCCTTTCATAATCCCATCATTGATTGGCAGTCGGGGGAGATCTCACAATGGGGTACCATCTGTAATAAGGAATGTATTACGCTTCCCATCAGAATAGCTGCTGCCATTCCCGCACCCATTCCTGTGGAATACCAGGATTTTGTTGATGTTTTTTCCAAGGGCAATGCGGATATTCTGCCTCCCCATAGGCCTTATGATTGTGCTATTGAGCTAATTCCTGGTGCCACTTTGCCTAAGGGAAGGTTATATGCATTGTCCGGACCTGAAACTGTGGCCATGAATGAGTATGTTAAAGAAAGCCTAGGGAAAGGATTTATCAGGCCATCTAAATCCCCTTTAAGTGCAGGCTTCTTCTTCGTAGAGAAGAAGGATGGTTCACTCAGACCCTGCATTGACTTTAGAGCCTTGAATAAAATCTCAGTAAAAAATACTTACCCTCTGCCACTGATCTCTGTCCTCTTTGATCAGCTACGTTCGGCTGTGATTTTTTCTAAGATTGACCTGAGAGGAGCATATAACCTCATCAGAATCAAGTCAGGGGATGAGTGGAAAACGGCATTCAGTACTCAGTCAGGCCACTATGAGTATCTGGTTATGCCATTCGGCCTGTCTAACGCTCCGGCAGTTTTCCAGGATCTCATTAACGATGTGCTCCGTGAATTTCTTGGAAAATTCGTTGTAGTCTACTTAGACGATATTTTGATTTATTCTGACTCTGTAGAACAACATGTTACCCAGGTGCGTCAGGTTCTAAAAAAATTACGTGAAAATCACCTAAATGCCAAGCTGGAGAAGTGTGAATTTCATGTCACGGAGGTATCCTTTTTAGGATACATTATTTCCCCTCGGGGATTCCGTATGGAACCAAAGAAGCTCCAAGCCATCCTTAGTTGGGCGCAACCCACCAACTTAAAAGCAATTCAGCGCTTTTTAGGGTTTGCGAACTACTATAGAAGATTTATTCACTCTTTCTCTGACCTAGTTGCTCCCATTGTGGCACTGACTAAGAAGGGAGCGGATCCTACCAATTGGTCACGTGAAGCCGAGCTATCTTTTCAGGCCTTGAAACAAGCCTTTGTCTCAGCCCCTGTCCTCAGACACCCCAACCCAGAATTGCCTTTCATTGTTGAGGTTGATGCCTCAGAGGTTGGAGTAGGGGCTATCCTATCTCAGAAGGATCCGGATTCCCTTGAATTACACCCTTGTGCCTTTATGTCCAGAAAATTCTCTTCTGCTGAATCCAACTACGATGTTGGTAACCGGGAATTGCTGGCTATTAAATGGGCTTTCGAGGAGTGGAGGCATTGGCTTGAGGGAGCGACTCATATCATTTCAGTTTTGACTGATCACAAAAATCTTCAATACATTGAATCAGCTAAACGACTGAATGCCCGGCAGGCTCGTTGGGCTTTATTTTTTACTCGTTTCAAATTCATTATCACCTTCAGGCCAGGCTCCAAGAATACCAAGGCAGATGCCCTGTCACGCAGTTTTCTTCCAGTTCAAGACAACAGTCCTGTTACTCCCATACTTCCGTCTTCAGTCATTCGGGCAGGCCTCACACAGGATTTATTTACCCAGTTAAAGCTGCTTCAACATCAGGCTCCTGGAAATACTCCTGCTGGTCGTCTTTTTGTCCCTGAGTTTTTGAGAGCAACTGTTTTGACGGAGTTTCATGATAGCAAAGTTGCCGGGCATCCGGGAATCGCTAAGACTTTGGAATTAGTCTCCCGCTCAGTATGGTGGCCTGGTCTTTCCAAAGACATTAAGGAGTTTGTTTTTTCGTGTCAGGTCTGTGCACAGCATAAAGTTCCCCGTTCTTTGCCTATCGGTCAGCTTATGCCCTTGAATGTTCCTCTTAGGCCATGGTCTCATATCTCCATGGATTTTGTGGTGGACCTCCCTCTGTCAGCCGGATGCCGAGTCATATGGGTGGTAGTGGACCGTTTTAGTAAAATGGCCCATTTCATTGCTCTTCCCCGATTGCCATCTGCCCAGGGATTGGCAGTCTTGTTCCTCCGCCATGTTTTCAGACTCCATGGGTTACCCACTGATATTGTTTCCGATCGGGGTCCACAATTCATTGCACAGTTTTGGAAATCTTTTTGTGTCTCATTGAAGATGAAATTATCTTTAACGTCAGGCTACCATCCCCAATCCAACGGGCAGACTGAGCGAGTTAATCAATCACTAAAACAATATTTGCGGTTGTACTCGGCCAAACTCCAAAATGACTGGTCTGAGTTTCTTCCATTGGCGGAGTTCGCTTACAATAATGCCTGTCATTCCTCCACCAATGTGTCTCCATTTTTTGCAGTTTTTGGTTTTCACCCCAGAGCTAATTCCTTTTTTCAACATTCCTCTGTCTCCTCACTGACCTTGACCTCTCATCTTAGGCTCATTTGGAGAAAAGTGCACCTGGCTCTCAGAAAAGCGGCATTTCAGGAAAAGAGATTTTCTGACAGGCTCCGGCGGCCGTGCACTTTTAAAGTAGGAGATAGGGTGTGGTTGTCGACTCGCAACATTAAACTTCGACAAACCTCAGCCAGATTGGGTCCTAAATTTATTGGACCATTTCACATTATCAAAAAAGTCAATCCAGTTGCCTTCCGGTTACGTTTACCAAAAACTTTACGGATCGGAAATACTTTCCATTGCTCATTGCTGAAACCATATGTTTCGTCCAGTAGATTTCCTCGTAAGATATCTCAGGGGAGATCACCAATTGTTGTACAGGGTCAGCAGGAGTTCTTGGTGGAGAAGGTCCTCGATTCCAAGTTGTCCCGGGGTCGGCTTTATTTTTTGGTGCATTGGAGAGGTTATGGTCCAGAAGAAAGGTCTTGGGTCCTGGATAAGGATCTCCATGCCCCGAGGCTCAAGAGGGCATTTTTTCGAGAATTTCCTCGGAAACCGGGCTTTAGGGGTTCCTTGACCCCTCCTCAAGGGGGGGGTACTGTTAGGCGCCGGGGTCCGCTCGTCGGTGCGGCCCGGCGCCTAGCAATTAGGGACGCCGTGCGCGTACAGCCGCCGGCTCCCTGGCAACGCTAGACGCCGGGCGCACGGAGCCGCTCAGACCCTAGCAACGGGGACGCCACGTTCGGGCCGCGTTCCTCGTTGCTGGGTCTTTTCTAATTGTATAATGGTGTGCTGGCCGTGCAGCATGCAAGCTGCACGGCATTACTTGTGATTACCCAGTCTGGCTCCTGATTGGGGAGCTCACAGTTATAAGCACCCTTTGGACTTCTCACAGACGCCGGTGATAGCTTCCTGTTTGCCTGTGTTGGTTACAGAGAGTTTCCAGTCCTGCTCAATCCGGTTGTTCCTGTCCTCAGTGATCCTGTACTCGGAAATTGTCATCTGTTCCTGGAGTCTGACCGAGCACCTTTAACATCCTGTGGTGTTCGTGAGTCGCGGCGTAGCCGTGTGTTGCGGCTTGACCGCTTACTGTTTATTATTTTGTATCTTTGTGTTCTGGAGCTTTTGCGGAGGATTCCGCTCCCCCTGATCCACTCTGGTATCCAGCGGTGCTGGATAGGAGTTACGGATCAGTGGATCTTTGGTTGTCCTTTTCCCTGGCGGCTAGTCCGCACATACTTTTTGGTTTAGTTAGTTAGCTTGTAACCCCTGGCCTGGTTGCTTAGTCAGAGGGCCCCTTGTTATCACCCTGTCTCGGATTTCCCTTTGTCTCCCATTAAGACCTGAGGGGGCATCGGGGTTGGGCAGACATAATCCGCCCTTCGAACGCGGCTGCCATGGGCTCAAGCAACCATAGTCTCGCAGGGGATTTCTGATAACACGGGCGAGACAACGGAGTTAGGGCGCCAGGGGTTACTAGGCTCTCCTGCTCCCACAACCAGTATATCTTTCCAGTACTCAGACCTCTGCCATAAGATCTCCTCTGGTCTGGAGTACGGGAATCATAACACCCGTTATGCCACACAGAGACCCCACTTCCCATTATGCCACACAGAAACCCCAGTTCCCGGTATGCCACACAGAAACCCCAGTTCCCATTATGCCACACAGAGACCCCACTTCCCATTATGCCACACAGAGACCCCAGTTCCCATTATGCCACACAGAGACCCCAGTTCCCATTATGCCACACAGAAACCCCAGTTCCCGGTATGCCACACAGAAACCCCAGTTCCCATTATGCCACACAGAGACCCCTCTTCCCATTATGCCACACAGAGACTCCAGTTCCCATTATGCCACACAGAGACCCCACTTCCCATTATGCCACACAGAGACCCCACTTCCCATTATGCCACACAGAGACCCCAGTTCCCGTTATGCCACACAGAAACCCCAGTTGCCGTTATGCCACACAGAGACCCCAGTTCCCATTATGCCACACAGAGACCCCTCTTCCCATTATGTCACAAAGCGACCCCTCTTCCCATTATGCCACACAGAGACCCCAGTTCCCATTATGCCACACAGAGACCCCTCTTCCCATTATGCCACACAGAGACCCCACTTCTCATTATGTAACACAGAGACCCCAGTTCCCATTATGCCACACAGAAACCCCAATTCCTATTATGCCACACAGAGACCCCTCTTCCCATTATGCCACACAGAGACTCCAGTTCCCATTATGCCACACAGAGACCCCACTTCCCATTATGCCACACAGAGACCCCACTTCCCATTATGCCACACAGAAACCCCAGTTGCCGTTATGCCACACAGAGACCCCAGTTCCCATTATGCCACACAGAAACCCAAGTCTCCGTTATGCCACACAGATACCCCAGTTCCCATTATGCCATACAGAAACCCCAGTTCCCATTATGCCACACAGAAACCCCAGTCTCCGTTATGCCACACAGAGACTCCAGTTCCCATTATGCCACACAAATACCCCAATTCCCATTATGCCACACAGAGACCCCACTTCCCATTATGCCACACAGAGACCCCAGTTCCCATTATGCCACACAGAGACCCCAGTTCCCATTATGCCACACAGAGACCCCTCTTCCCCTTATGCCACACAGAGACCCCTCTTCCCATTATGCCACACAGAGACCCTAGTTCCCATTATGCCACACAGAGACCCCAGTTGCCGTTATGCCACACAGAGACCCCAGTTCCCATTATGCCACACAGAAACCCCAGTCTCCGTTATGCCACACAGAGACCCCAGTTCCCATTATGCCACACAGAGAGTCCAGTTCTCATTATGCCACACAGAGACCCCACTTCCCATTATGCCACACAAATACCCCAATTCCCACTATGCCACACAGAGACCCCACTTCCCATTATGCCACACAGAGACCCCACTTCCCATTATGCCACACAGAGACCCCAGTTCCTGTTATGCCACACAGAAACCCCAGTTCCCGGTATGCCACACAGAAACCCCAGTTCCCATTATGCCACACAGAAACCCCAGTTCCCATTATGCCACACAGAGACCCCAGTTCCCGTTATGCCACACAGAAACTCCAGTTCCCGTTATGCCACACAGAGACCCCAGTTCCCATTATGCCACACAGAAACCCCAGTCTCCGTTATGCCACACAGAGACTCCAGTTCCCATTATGCCACACAGAGACTCTAGTTCCCATTATGCCACACAGAGACCCCACTTCCCATTATGCCACACAAATACCACAATTCCCACTATGCCACACAGAGACCCCACTTCCCATTATGCCACACAGAGACCCCAGTTCCCATTATGCCACACAGAGACCCCAGTTCCCATTATGCCACACAGAAACCCCAGTTCCCGGTATGCCACACAGAAACCCCAGTTCCCATTATGCCACACAGAGACCCCTCTTCCCATTATGTCACAAAGCGACCCCTCTTCCCATTATGCCACAGAGAGACCCCAGTTCCCATTATGCCACACAGAGACCCCTCTTCCCATTATGCCACACAGAGACCCCACTTCTCATTATGTAACACAGAGACCCCAGTTCCCATTATGCCACACAGAAACCCCAGTTCCTATTATGCCACACAGAGACCCCTCTTCCCATTATGCCACACAGAGACTCCAGTTCCCATTATGCCACACAGAGACCCCACTTCCCATTATGCCACACAGAGACCCCACTTCCCATTATGCCACACAGAGACCCCACTTCCCATTATACCACACAGAGACCCCAGTTCCCGTTATGCCACACAGAAACTCCAGTTCCCGTTATGCCACACAGAGACCCCAGTTCCCATTATGCCACACAGAAACCCCAGTTCCCATTATGCCACACAGAAACCCCAGTCTCCGTTATGCCACACAGAGACTCCAGTTCCCATTATGTCACACAAATACCCCACTTTCCATTATGCCACACAGAGACCCCACTTCCCATTATGCCACACAGAGACCCCAGTTCCCATTATACCACACAGAGACCCCAGTTCCCATTATGCCACACAGAGACCCCAGTTCCCATTATGCCACACAGAAACCCCAGTTCCCATTATGCCACACAGAGACCCCTCTTCCCATTATGCCACACAGAGACCCTAGTTCCCATTATGCCACACAGAGACCCCAGTTGCCGTTATGCCACACAGAGACCCCAGTTCCCATTATGCCACACAGAAACCCCAGTCTCCGTTATGCCACACAGAGACCCCAGTTCCCATTATGCCACACAGAGACTCCAGTTCTCATTATGCCACACAGAGACCCCACTTTCCATTATGCCACACAAATACCCCAATTCCCACTATGCCTCACAGAGACCCCACTTCCCATTACGCCACACAGAGACCCCACTTCCCATTATGCCACACAGAGACATTAGTTCCCGGTATGCCACACAGAAACCCCAGTTCCCATTATGCCACACAGAGACCCCAGTTCCCGTTATGCCACACAGAAACTCCAGTTCCCGTTATGCCACACAGAGACCCCAGTTCCCATTATGCCACACAGAAACCCCAGTCTCCGTTATGCCACACAGAGACTCCAGTTCCCATTATGCCACACAGAGACTCTAGTTCCCATTATGCCACACAGAGACCCCACTTCCCATTATGCCACACAAATACCCCAATTCCCACTATGCCACACAGAGACCCCACTTCCCATTATGCCACACAGAGACCCCAGTTCCCATTATGCCACACAGAGACCCCAGTTCCCATTATGCCACACAGAAACCCCAGTTCCCGGTATGCCACACAGAAACCCCAGTTCCCATTATGCCACACAGAGACCCCTCTTCCCATTATGTCACAAAGCGACCCCTCTTCCCATTATGCCACAGAGAGACCCCAGTTCCCATTATGCCACACAGAGACCCCTCTTCCCATTATGCCACACAGAGACCCCACTTCTCATTATGTAACACAGAGACCCCAGTTCCCATTATGCCACACAGAAACCCCAGTTCCTATTATGCCACACAGAGACCCCTCTTCCCATTATGCCACACAGAGACTCCAGTTCCCATTATGCCACACAGAGACCCCACTTCCCATTATGCCACACAGAGACCCCACTTCCCATTATGCCACACAGAGACCCCACTTCCCATTATACCACACAGAGACCCCAGTTCCCGTTATGCCACACAGAAACTCCAGTTCCCGTTATGCCACACAGAGACCCCAGTTCCCATTATGCCACACAGAAACCCCAGTTCCCATTATGCCACACAGAAACCCCAGTCTCCGTTATGCCACACAGAGACTCCAGTTCCCATTATGTCACACAGAGACCCCACTTCCCATTATGCCACACAAATACCCCACTTTCCATTATGCCACACAGAGACCCCACTTCCCATTATGCCACACAGAGACCCCAGTTCCCATTATACCACACAGAGACCCCAGTTCCCATTATGCCACACAGAGACCCCAGTTCCCATTATGCCACACAGAAACCCCAGTTCCCATTATGCCACACAGAGACCCCTCTTCCCATTATGCCACACAGAGACTCCAGTTCTCATTATGCCACACAGAGACCCCACTTTCCATTATGCCACACAAATACCCCAATTCCCACTATGCCACACAGAGACCCCACTTCCCATTATGCCACACAGAGACCCCACTTCCCATTATGCCACACAGAGACATTAGTTCCCGGTATGCCACACAGAAACCCCAGTTCCCATTATGCCACACAGAGACCCCTCTTCCCATTATGTCACAAAGCAACCCCTCATCCCATTATGCCACACAGAGACCCCAGTTCCCATTATGCCACACAGAGATCCCTCTTCCCATTATGCCACACAGAAACTCCAGTTCCCGTTATGCCACACAGAAACCCCAGTTCCCATTATGCCACACAGAAACCCCAGTCTCCGTTATGCCACACAGAGACCCCAGTTCCCATTATGCCACACAGAGACTCCAGTTCCCATTATGCCACACAGAGACCCCACTTCCCATTATGCCACACAGAGACCCCACTTCCCATTATGCCACACAGAGACCCCAGTTCCCGTTATGCCACACAGAAACCCCAGTTCCCGGTATGCCACACAAATACCCCAATTCCCATTATGCCACACAGAGACCCCAGTTCCCGTTATGCCACACAGAAACCCCAGTTCCCGGTATGCCACACAAATACCCCACTTCCCATTATGCCACACAGAGACCCCAGTTTCCGTTATGCCACACATAGACCCCAGTTCCCGTTATGCCACACAAAAACCCCAGTTCCCGGTATGCCACACAGAAACCCCAGTTCCCATTATGCCACATAGAGACCCCTCTTCCCATTATGCCACACAGAGACCCCTCTTCCCATTATGCCACACAGAGACCCTAGTTCCCATTATGCCACACAGAGACTCCAGTTCCCATTATGCCACACAGAGATCCCACTTCCCATTATGCCACACAAATACCCCAATTCCCACTATGCCACACAGAGACCCCACTTCCCTTTATGCCACACAGAGACTCCAGTTCCCATTATGCCACACAGAGACCCCACTTCCCATTATGCCACACAGAGACCCCACTTCCCATTATGCCACACAGAGACCCCACTTCCCATTATGCCACACAGAGACCCCACTTCCCATTATGCCACACAGAGACCCCAGTTCCCGTTATGCCACACAGAAACTCCAGTTCCCGTTATGCCACACAGAAACCCCAGTTCCCATTATGCCACACAGAGACCCCAGTTCCCGTTATGCCACACAGAAACCCCAGTTCACGGTATGCCACACAGAGACCCCTCTTCCCATTATGTCACAAAGCGACCCCTCTTCCCATTATGCCACACAGAGACCCCAGTTCCCGTTATGCCACACAGAGACCCCAGTTCCCGTTATGCCACACAGAAACCCCAGTTCCCATTATGCCACACAGAAACCCCAGTCTCCGTTATGCCACACAGAGACCCCAGTTCCCATTATGCCACACAGAGACTCCAGTTCCCATTATGCCACACAGAGACCCCACTTCCCATTATGCCACACAAATACCCCAATTCCCACTATGCCACACAGAGACCCCACTTCCCATTATGCCACACAAATACCCCAATTCCCATTATGCCACACAGAGACCCCACTTCCCATTATGCCACACAAATACCCCAATTCCCACTATGCCACACAGAGACCCCAGTTCCCATTATGCCACACAGAGACCCCAGTTCCCATCATGCCACACAGAGACCCCAGTTCCCATTATGCCACACAGAAACCCCAGTTCCCATTATGCCACACAGAAACCCCAGTTCCCATTATGCCACACAGAGACCCCAGTTCCCATTATGCCACACAGAGACCCCAGTTCGCATTATGCCACACAGAAACCCCAGTCTCCGTTATGCCACACAGAAACCCCAATTCCCATTATGCCACACAGACACCCCTCTTCCCATTATGCCCCACAGAGACCCCAGTTCCCATTATGCAACACAGAGACCCCAGTTCCCATTATGCAACACAGAGACCCCTCTTCCCATTATGCCACACAGAGACCCCAGTTCCCATTATGCAACACAGAGACCCCAGTTCCCATTATGCCACACAGAGACCCCTCTTCCCATTATGCCACACAGAGACCCCACTTCTCATTATGTAACACAAGACCCCAGTTCCCATTATGCCACACAGAAACCCCAGTTCCCATTATGCCACACAGACACCCCTCTTCCCATTATGCCACACAGAGACCCCAGTTCCCATTATGCCACACAGAAACCCCAGTTCCCATTATGCCACACAGAGACCCCAGTTCCCATTATACCACACAGAATCCCCAATTCCCATTATGCCACACAGAGACCCCTCTTCCCATTATGCCACACAGAGACCCCAGTTCCCATTATGCAACACAGAGACCCCAGTTCCCATTATGCCACACAGAGACCCCAGTTCCCATTATGCCACACAGAGACCCCAGTTCCCATCATGCCACACAGAGACCCCAGTTCCCATTATGCCACACAGAAACCCCAGTTCCGATTATGCCACACAGAAACCCCAGTTCCCATTATGCCACACAGAGACTCCAGTTCCCATTATGCAACACAAAGACCCCAGTTCCCATTATGCCACACAGAGACC
This sequence comes from Pseudophryne corroboree, assembly GCF_028390025.1. Lineage (NCBI taxonomy): Eukaryota > Metazoa > Chordata > Amphibia > Anura > Myobatrachidae > Pseudophryne > Pseudophryne corroboree. Next base: position 423,141,181 of record NC_086452.1, on the reverse strand, counting down.
CCAGTTCGCATTATGCCACACAGAAACCCCAGTCTCCGTTATGCCACACAGAAACCCCAGTTCCCATTATGCCACACAGACACCCCTCTTCCCATTATGCCACACAGAGACCCCAGTTCCCATTATGCCACACAGAAACCCCAGTTCCCATTATGCCACACAGAGACCCCAGTTCCCATTATACCACACAGAATCCCCAATTCCCATTATGCCACACAGAGACCCCTCTTCCCATTATGCCACACAGAGACCCCAGTTCCCATTATGCAACACAGAGACCCCAGTTCCCATTATGCCACACAGAGACCCCAGTTCCCATTATGCCACACAGAGACCCCAGTTCCCATCATGCCACACAGAGACCCCAGTTCCCATTATGCAACACAGAGACCCCAGTTCCCATTATGCAACACAGAGACCCCTCTTCCCATTATGCCACACAGAGACCCCAGTTCCCATTATGCAACACAGAGACCCCAGTTCCCATTATGCCACACAGAGACCCCTCTTCCCATTATGCCACACAGAGACCCCACTTCTCATTATGTAACACAGAGACCCCAGTTCCCATTATGCCACACAGAAACCCCAGTTCCCATTATGCCACACAGAGACCCCTCTTCCCATTATGCCACACAGAGACCCCAGTTCCCATTATGCCACACAGAAACCCCAGTTCCCATTATGCCACACAGAGACCCCAGTTCCCATTATACCACACAGAATCCCCAATTCCCATTTTGCCACACAGAGACCCCTCTTCCCATTATGCCACACAGAGACCCCAGTTCCCATTATGCAACACAGAGACCCCAGTTCCCATTATGCCACACAGAGACCCCAGTTCCCATTATGCCACACAGAAACCCCAGTCTCCGTTATGCCACACAGAGACCCCAGTTCCCATTATGCCACACAGAGACCCCAGTTCCCATTATGTCACACAGAGACCCCAGTTCCCATTATGCCACACAGAAACCCCAGTTCCCATTATGCCACACAGAAACCCCAGTTCCCATTATGCCACACAGAAACCCCAGTTCCCATTATGCCACACAGAGACCCCAGTTCCCATTATGCCACACAGAAACCCCAGTTCCCATTATGCTGGTCAAACCCTAGAAACAATTGCAGAATGACCTTCACAGTAGGCCATACCTCTACTATGGAATGCAAGATTGTTTTCATGCTCAGAAGAGCAGTTCAAGATCAGTTCAGTTCAAGATCAGGAGGATGGTCTGTCACTGCCAGGCAGTGACCCAAAGTTTGCTGTGGATCCCCACCATGTGATGTTCCTCCCTTTCCTGGAAATGTCCTGGTGATCTTACTGGCCCAGGTTTCCGATTGGCTGCAGCTTTGGTTAGTTCTGTGTGCAATAAAATTACCAGTATGGCTACAGGTTGGTCTAGATCGTTTAACATTCTAGTGTGCTTTTGGATGAGAAGAAGCAAATATGACAGGTGCTTAAAATCACAGTGAAGAAAAGCCTAATAGGAGACATTAGAAAAATAACAATTAGGTACAAGTTTACATCTAATATTAAATGCTTAGCGAGAAAACTATTTCTGAATTTTCTTATTTAACACTATCGCATTCTTGACAAAATGTCCAGCACCTGCGAATATACATATATAAATATAAGTAATAACTTATCTATACAACTTTGGGAAATAGGCTGTCATGGTCCAGCGAGAGTTGTGCTGGTATGAGCCTGTTTTCCGTCAAGTTATTGACACCATGGGCCCTCATTCCGAGTCGTTCGCTCGGTAATTTTCTTCGCATCGCAGCGTTTTTCTGCTTAGTACGCATGCGCAATGTTCGCACTGCGACTGCGCCAAGTAATTTTGCTATGAAGATAGTTTTTTTACTCACGGCTTTTTCTTCGCTCCGGCGAACGTAATGTGATTGACAGGAAATGGGTGTTACTGGGCGGAAACACGGCGTTTTATGGGCGTGTGGATGAAAACGCTACCGTTTCCGGAAAAAACGCAGGAGTGGCTGGAGAAACGGGGGAGTGTCTGGGCGAACGCTGGGTGTGTTTGTGACGTCAAACCAGGAACGACAAGCACTGAACTGATCGCAGATGCCGAGTAAGTCTGAAGCTACTCTGAAACTGCTAAGTAGTTTGTAATCGCAATATTGCGAATACATCGTTCGCAATTTTAAGAAGCTAAGATTCACTCCCAGTAGGCGGCGGCTTAGCGTGTGTAACTCTGCTAAAATCGCCTTGCGAGCGATCAACTCGGAATGAGGGCCCATGTACAGTATGATCTTTGCCAGATGTGAGTGAAACAGTTTGTTCAACAATTTGTTCATTTGTTTCATTCATTGGATCTTGACTGTATTCCGGCAGCCGATCTAACTGTTTAAAATGAAAACATGGCATAATATTTATTTTTGGAACTGCCATCTGGTTCATCCAATCTTGAGTTTTACTCCCGGTGGATCTGTGGATGCCTCACCATATGCTGCATTAGGGCCAATGTTCCGAGTTTTGTTCCCTGGTAACCTCAAATGACCCTTTGCACTTATACCATGCATGTGATCTTTGACATGTCATCCCCCTCGCTCTGTATTAACAGACAGTTTCCAGCTTTCAATGGCTTCTGGCCTGCTACAAATTGTTTGGTTTTATATTTTAAGCTGAGAACTTTGTGCTTGTTTGTAAAGTTGTAGGGGATGAGTAACTTGCAGGCATGACATTGGGCGGGATGTACTAATGTACATCGCCACCCATCGCCACAATGCTGATCGCATATGTACTAACATATGCGATCAGCATTGCGGAGGACAGCTCTTCCGATAAGAGCTGTCCTCCGCGATGCGCAGCGGCAGCCTGACTTCCGGGATTCGGCCCAAGGAGTCAGTCTGCGAATGCGCGGGGTGACGGGGGCGGCCGCAGGGCATGCTGGGAGGGATCCGATCGGATCCCTCACACAGCGCCGCGGAGAGAAGCCCATAGGCTAAAGCTGGCGTACCCCGCCGCGGCGCTGTCCTGCCGGCCGGGGGTTAGTACATCAGGAAAATGCGGTAAAAAGGGAGTTTACCGCATTTTCCGCTTAGTACATCCCGCCCATTGTCTTTTATTGTATTGTTGGGTTCACACAGAAGATGATAAATGAAATTTTCCCTTGGGATTAAAGTTTTTTTAGTGGGTGAGTGGGTTGGGGAGATTTGTGCTTCTCGGATACGGGCTGGGTGGTCTACTGAATGACAGCTGCATCTAGTCGCTTGACTGTTTCCTCTTCATCATCACCACTTGAAATGGTTTCACAAGCAGTTTCTGATCATAGGTTGTCTTTTGTAATCTCATTTATGGAGCATATTTAGTAAACATTTCACTAAGTCCCCCAAAATTAACATTCCTTAAGGCTGCATTTCACAGCCATAAAGAATATTTTTTGGGGGGTATGTTTTAAGCTGCAGTTGCTGATAAGCATCTACCAGATAAGAATCCATCCCGGTGATTCCAAAGTAGTAAAGCAATAAAGTTGTGTTGATTTCAAACCAGAGTAGGTTTAATTGAAGATAGGATACAGGTGATAGAAGATAAACAGCAGTCAATATGATAAAGTATCAATGTCTCTTGGGCTATATAATGTACAGCCATACAGCGATGTGGCACTCCACTAACACAGTGACAGACTTGGGCATATGCAGACCATTTTATAGAACCAAGTACCAACAACAGGCCCTGCAAGCTAATCAGCCTGACCTTTAAGACTGGTGACTTAGACATGTGATGTTATTGAGGCTGATGAGTCATGCACAATAACATTCAACGAAGAGACAGCTTGTAGCGTTTAACTATTTAAGTACATGTTAACATCTCCAGCCAACATGAAAATAATTGCTCCATTGACTTAAGCGGGCTATTGCTATCTCAATATGGCGTTAGCTAATGCATGCAGGCTGTGAAAAGCTCTGATTTGTGGAGCTTGGTACATTGCCCCATAACTCCATCCCCGTAGAAAATGAAAGGGACAGCTCCTGCAATCGCTGCTGATTGGAAACTAGGAGCTATCACTTGCTTTCTATGCTGTCGGATCACCAAGAGGGGGAGGTACTTTTAACCTGGCCTAGGCTTGTTAAAGGGTTCCGTGAGAGAGAGAGAGAGAGAGAGAGAGAGAGAGAGAGAGAGAGAAGAGAGCGACAGTAGCCTTACTCTCCAGCCCAGCACATGCTGCTGCATGCTAGTGTGCTAGGCTACGAAAAGGTCTTGGGAGGCTGATCGTTAAACTAGTTCCTAGTTATAGCTAATGTCCAGCACTAAGTACTAACTTCTACCAAGCTTTTACAGCTAGACATAAAGCACAGATAAATGAATTCTGTAATCTTGTGAAAGTGCCTACTCTTGGAAGAAACAATGAACTTTACTTTTTGACTTACTGTTTAAGAGGGGCAGTGAGGGTATAGAAATAAAGGATGGTACCTCTCCTTTCCAATGTTACATTAAAACTTTGGGCCTGATTCTGAGTCAGACACATTTGTGGCTACTCTAAAATATGGCCGCAGCAGCCTACTTACTATAGTATGCTAAAGCGAGAATCTACCCGTGTGTCTGCGTGTGGAATACTGTCCCGCCCACTGTGGTTCCGTCTGCATCCACCATAATTATCATCTAGACATGCGCCCACTCCATGCTGGGTGCGAAAGACCCACTTGAAACAGGCGTCCCATCTCCCTCCGCACAATACTGAAATTCGCTCACACAGAACTGTTATGGTTGCCACCCGGTGGTCCAATCAATCTGTTCGCCCTTACATTCTCTGCCCACGTGCGCCTGGCGTTATCTTTCTATGGGCATACGCAGTACGCCGAATTACGTGAGATCTGTCTGCAAACCCACATGCATCTGACTACACTTTGGGGGTAATTCAGAGTTGATCGCAGCAGCAAATTTGTTAGCAGTTGGGCAAAACCATGTGCACTGCAGGGGGGGCAGATATAACATGTGCAGAGAGAGTTAGATTTGGGTGGGTTATATTGTTTCTGTGCAGGGTAAATACTGGTTGCTTTATTTTTACACTGCAATTTAGATTTCAGTTTGAACACACCCCACCCAAATCTAACTCTCTCTGCACATGTTACATCTGTCCCCCCTTACACTGCACATGGGCCCTCATTCCGAGTTGATCACACCAAGCAACTTTTTGCTGCTGGTGCGATCAACTAATCTCCGCCTATGGGGGAGTGTATTTTAGCATAGCAGGGCTGCGATAGCTTGTGCAGCCCTGCTATGCTAAAAAAGTTTCACACAAAACAAGACTAGCCCTGGACATACTTACCCTGTGCGACGGATCCAGCCATGATGGTCACGGCTTTGACGTCAGACATCCGCCCTCCGTTTGCCTGGACACGCCTGCGTTTTTCTTACCACTCCCCGAAAACGGCTGGAAACTGTGATAATCCGCCCCGGAATGCCTCCCGCCTGTCCATCTTCTTGCGATCGCCGCTGCTATCACATTTGTCGCTGGCGGCGTCATTGCATGGCAACGACGCGCGTGTGCAAAGCGTCCAAGCCATGCATGTGCATTTCTGACCCGTTCGCACTGCAGCAAAGATCCGCTGCGTGCGAACGGGTCGGAATGACCCCCATGGTTTTACCCAACTGGTAATTGAGACCTGATCACTGCTGTGCATTTTCTCACGGACTGCGATCAGATCTGAACTGCGCATGCGCCACAATGCGCAGGCGCGATGGACCGCAGCAACGGGGAGCACCGGGCAGCGACAGAATGGTGCAAAAAATCCAAATACAGCGGCGATCGCAAGGAGATTGATAGGAAGAGGGTGTTTGTGGGTGGCAACTGACTGTTTTTAAGGTGTGTCCGGAAAAACGCAGGAGGGACCAGGCGTTTGGAGGGAGGGATTCTGATGTCAGCTCCGGCCCCGATCATCGCAGCGGCTGAGTAAGTCCAGGGCTGCGCAGAGACTGCACAAACTTATGTTTGTGCAGTTCTGCAACACATGCGGTCGCACACCTGCACACAGCTGCAAAAAAAGCACCCTAGCGATCAGGTCTGAATGACCCCCATAGTACTGGCAGGCTGCGATGGTGTTACTAAGTGCACACAGCTCTGTGTTACTTGTTCAACAGATGATAGAGATAGACAGTTTTCACAGGTGTTAGGGAATTTAGATCAAACTTGCCGACACTGTGGCTGCCCATTTGGGAAAGGGCAGCTAGGTCGGCATAGCACGTAGCAGTGTGGGAGGGGCATGATGAGTAATAGGGGGCGGGCATCATTGTAGTCACGCTCACCACTATACAATGCCAAAAGAACCGGCATTGCACAGTGAGGGACGTGACTACGATGACGCCGTTCAGAGTGAATCGTATCAGCGGGGTAGGCCATCCGCACTCCATTCTTCCTCCAAGTATAATCCACAATATAGGCCACAATATGGGCCTGATACAGCGGTGGACACAGACGGTACTGTATATGGATGATTAGATATCAATAGGTTGACACCATGTGGTTGACATGCATTAGGGCGCCATGGTCAAAAAGTCAACAGGGTCAAAAAGTTGACAGGTAAAAGTTAGACGGTAAAAAAAGGGGAGAGTGGGTGGGCGCTAGGAGATATGGCTATAAGACACCTAAAATACTTGAACTGTTCACTGGCTGCAGCTTCCCAAGGTTGAGATGCTGATCCACAACCCAAAAAAATACACAGAACAATAAATACTCAGAGAAGCGCTACCATTGAACAGTATAATAAAATGTATTATTAAAAATAATTAACACAATCTTATTAAAATAAACTGCTTATCTTGGAATATTCAACATATAGTATATACCAACCATTTAATAATTCCAAATAGTCACCCTTAAAAGGAACATAACCACTTAATTTCCAATAGATGCTGCAGCAATTATAATGTACTAGTACTTAAAGGGTTAAGCTCCATGCATGGGCTAATTGATTCACATGGGTTCCTTAGATACTGTTTAGGAAGTCCATCCACAGTGAAGCGTTAAATGATGATAATCAGCTTGTATGTTACAGTCTTATCCAAATCACGGCAGACTTGCTGTGGGTAGCTTAATTGTGCAAATTTCTATAAGTGTGCAGTGATGATTTAGATGAATCACTGATGGTGCAGTCTCGTATAATGAAGCTTACCCGACTTTAAATGAATGAAATTTCTATTTGGTACCTTTCCTGTAGTGGGCGCCGGCTGCCCACACCGCTGACAGCGGCACAGCAGAAGGTGTCGGTAACACTGTTGAAGGCTGCGCTTCACGGGACCACTTCAGAGCGCGGCTAATCAAGACCAGAGAGCCGTCCGCGGCTGATCAAAGTCAGGAGCCGTTCGCTCGTGCTTCCGTAGCAGGAACCGCTGAATGTGCTGCGGGTGTATTGAATGTTGAACACCCAAGATACCGGACAAGACGTCGGGCGGGATGCTTGACGCGTTTCTCAGCCTCTAACACCGGGGCTGTTTCATCAGAAGTCAAAAAGTCAACAGGGTCAAAAAGTTGACAAGTAAAAGTTAGACGGTGCTTAAAGTTGGGAGGTACAACAGGCTGACAGGTTCAGTTTTTCACATATTTTTCAACTTGTGCTCGATTTACCATCCACACGGTCTAAAAATGGGAATAGTAACCTGTTGCGGGCGCAGCAGTAATGGAATGAGGCACCTTGCCCGAAGCTTGGCAAGCGAACTACCACTGTCTTTATGCTAATGCCACCTCCAATTTGTAAAGAACTGAGACAGCCACTTGAGGCACCTTAAGACAGTGCATTTCTCTATGGTGCGTCTTTAGTCAGTCCCACCATTGGTCGCATTATCCAAACTTGCACCAGCAGTATGGCTATTTCTTCATGGCCAGTATGGCCAGCAGGAGTGGATGCGCATCTTAGAACGCAGCCGCTTTCCCGTTACCTCCCAGGAATGCCCACTAACATTCTCAGACTGTGCGTCCCATTCTGTGCTGCGTCTCTGAGCGCTGACAATCGGAGTGCATGCGCTGTGCAACTCGGACACAATCACAGACTTAAAACATTGGGCCTAATTCAGATCTGATCGCAGCAGCAAATTTGTTAGCTAATGAGCAAAACCATGTGTGCTGCAGTGGGGGGGGGGGGGCAGATATAACATGTGCAGAGAGAGTTAGATTTGGGTGGCTTATATTGTTTCTGTGCAGGGTAAATAATGGCTGCTTTATTTTTACACTGCAATTTAGATTTCGGTTTGAACACACCCCACCCAAATCTAACTCTCTCTGCACATGTTATATCTGCCCCCCCCTGCAGTGCACATGGGCCCTCATTCCGAGTTGATCGCTCGGTAATTTTCATCGCATCGCAGTGAAATTCCGCTTAGTACGCATGCGCAATATTCTAGAGATGAGCGGGTTCGGTTTCTCTGAATCCGAACCCGCCAGAACTTCATGTTTTTTTTCACGGGTCCGAGCGACTCGGATCTTCCCGCCTTGCTCGGTTAACCCGAGCGCGCCCGAACGTCATCATGACGCTGTCGGATTCTCGCAAGGCTCGGATTCTATCGCGAGACTCGGATTCTATATAAGGAGCCGCGCGTCGCCGCCATTTTCACACGTGCATTGAGATTGATAGGGAGAGGACGTGGCTGGCGTCCTCTCCGTTTAGAATTAGAATAGATTAGAGAGACACTTGATTTACTAATTTTGGGGAGCATTAGGAGTACTCAGTAGTGTACAGTGCAGAGTTTTGCTGATAGTGACCAGTGACCACCACTTTTATTTATAATCCGTTCTCTGCCTGAAAAAAGCGATACACAGCACACAGTGACTCAGTCACATACCATATCTGTGTGCACTGCTCAGGCTCAGGCCAGTGTGCTGCATCATCTATTATCTATATATAATATTATATATATCTGTCTGACTGCTCAGCTCACACAGCTTATAATTGTGGGGGAGACTGGGGAGCACTACTGCAGTGCCAGTTATAGGTTATAGCAGGAGCCAGGAGTACATAATATATTATATAGTGAGTGACCACCAGACACACAGTGCAGTTTATTTAATATATCCGTTCTCTGCCTGAAAAAAGCGATACACACAGTGACTCAGTCAGTCACATACCATATCTGTGTGCACTGCTCAGGCTCAGGCCAGTGTGCTGCATCATCTATATATATATTATATATCTGTCTGACTGCTCAGCTCACACAGCTTATAATTGTGGGGGAGACTGGGGAGCACTACTGCAGTGCCAGTTATAGGTTATAGCAGGAGCCAGGAGTACATAATATTATATTAAAATTAAACAGTGCACACTTTTGCTGCAGGAGTGCCACTGCCAGTGTGACTAGTGACCAGTGACCTGACCACCAGTATATAATTAATATTAGTAGTATACTATCTCTTTATCAACCAGTCTATATTAGCAGCAGACACAGTACAGTGCGGTAGTTCACGGCTGTGGCTACCTCTGTGTCGGCACTCGGCATCCCGTCCATAATTGTATATACCACCTAACCGTGGTTTTTTTTTCTTTCTTTATACATACATACTAGTTACGAGTATACTATCTCTTTATCAACCAGTCTATATATTAGCAGCAGACACAGTACAGTGCGGTAGTTCACGGCTGTGGCTACCTCTGTGTCGGCACTCGGCAGCCCGTCCATAATTGTATATACCACCTAACCGTGTTTTTTTTTTCTTTCTTTATACATACATACTAGTTACGAGTATACTATCTCTTTATCAACCAGTCTATATTAGCAGCAGACACAGTACAGTGCGGTAGTTCACGGCTGTGGCTACCTCTGTGTCGGCACTCGGCAGCCCGTCCATAATTGTATATACCACCTAACCGTGGTTTTTTTTTCTTTCTTTATACATACATACTAGTTACGAGTATACTATCTCTTTATCAACCAGTCTATATATTAGCAGCAGACACAGTACAGTGCGGTAGTTCACGGCTGTGGCTACCTCTGTGTCGGCACTCGGCAGCCCGTCCATAATTGTATATACCACCTAACCGTGGTTTTTTTTTCTTTCTTTATACATACATACTAGTTACGAGTATACTATCTCTTTATCAACCAGTCTATATATTAGCAGCAGACACAGTACAGTGCGGTAGTTCACGGCTGTGGCTACCTCTGTGTCGGCACTCGGCAGCCCGTCCATAATTGTATACTAGTATCCAATCCATCCATCTCCATTGTTTACCTGAGGTGCCTTTTAGTTGTGCCTATTAAAATATGGAGAACAAAAATGTTGAGGTTCCAAAATTAGGGAAAGATCAAGATCCACTTCCACCTCGTGCTGAAGCTGCTGCCACTAGTCATGGCCGAGACGATGAAATGCCAGCAACGTCGTCTGCCAAGGCCGATGCCCAATGGCATAGTACAGAGCATGTCAAAACCAAAACACCAAATATCAGTAAAAAAAGGACTCCAAAACCTAAAATAAAATTGTCGGAGGAGAAGCGTAAACTTGCCAATATGCCATTTACCACACGGAGTGGCAAGGAACGGCTGAGGCCCTGGCCTATGTTCATGGCTAGTGGTTCAGCTTCACATGAGGATGGAAGCACTCAGCCTCTCGCTAGAAAACTGAAAAGACTCAAGCTGGCAAAAGCACCGCAAAGAACTGTGCGTTCTTTGAAATCCCAAATCCACAAGGAGAGTCCAATTGTGTCGGTTGCGATGCCTGACCTTCCCAACACTGGACGTGAAGAGCATGCGCCTTCCACCATTTGCACGCCCCCTGCAAGTGCTGGAAGGAGCACCCGCAGTCCAGTTCCTGATAGTCAGATTGAAGATGTCAGTGTTGAAGTACACCAGGATGAGGAGGATATGGGTGTTGCTGGCGCTGGGGAGGAAATTGACCAGGAGGATTCTGATGGTGAGGTGGTTTGTTTAAGTCAGGCACCCGGGGAGACACCTGTTGTCCGTGGGAGGAATATGGCCGTTGACATGCCAGGTGAAAATACCAAAAAAATCAGCTCTTCGGTGTGGAGGTATTTCACCAGAAATGCGGACAACAGGTGTCAAGCCGTGTGTTCCCTTTGTCAAGCTGTAATAAGTAGGGGTAAGGACGTTAACCACCTCGGAACATCCTCCCTTATACGTCACCTGCAGCGCATTCATAATAAGTCAGTGACAAGTTCATAAACTTTGGGTGACAGCGGAAGCAGTCCACTGACCAGTAAATCCCTTCCTCTTGTAACCAAGCTCACGCAAACCACCCCACCAACTCCCTCAGTGTCAATTTCCTCCTTCCCCAGGAATGCCAATAGTCCTGCAGGCCATGTCACTGGCAATTCTGACGAGTCCTCTCCTGCCTGGGATTCCTCCGATGCATCCTTGCGTGTAACGCCTACTGCTGCTGGCGCTGCTGTTGTTGCCGCTGGGAGTCGATGGTCATCCCAGAGGGGAAGTCGTAAGCCCACTTGTACTACTTCCAGTAAGCAATTGACTGTTCAACAGTCCTTTGCGAGGAAGATGAAATATCACAGCAGTCATCCTACTGCAAAGCGGATAACTGAGTCCTTGACAACTATGTTGGTGTTAGACGTGCGTCCGGTATCCGCCGTTAGTTCACAGGGAACTAGACAATTTATTGAGGCAGTGTGCCCCCGTTACCAAATACCATCTAGGTTCCACTTCTCTAGGCAGGCGATACCGAGAATGTACACGGACGTCAGAAAAAGACTCACCAGTGTCCTAAAAAATGCAGTTGTACCCAATGTCCACTTAACCACGGACATGTGGACAAGTGGAGCAGGGCAGGGTCAGGACTATATGACTGTGACAGCCCACTGGGTAGATGTATGGACTCCCGCCGCAAGAACAGCAGCGGCGGCACCAGTAGCAGCATCTCGCAAACGCCAACTCTTTCCTAGGCAGGCTACGCTTTGTATCACCGCTTTCCAGAATACGCACACAGCTGAAAACCTCTTACGGCAACTGAGGAAGATCATCGCGGAATGGCTTACCCCAATTGGACTCTCCTGTGGATTTGTGGCATCGGACAACGCCAGCAATATTGTGTGTGCATTAAATATGGGCAAATTCCAGCACGTCCCATGTTTTGCACATACCTTGAATTTGGTGGTGCAGAATTTTTTAAAAAACGACAGGGGCGTGCAAGAGATGCTGTCGGTGGCCAGAAAAATTGCGGGACACTTTCGGCGTACAGGCACCACGTACAGAAGACTGGAGCACCACCAAAAACTACTGAACCTGCCCTGCCATCATCTGAAGCAAGAAGTGGTAACGAGGTGGAATTCAACCCTCTATATGCTTCAGAGGTTGGAGGAGCAGCAAAAGGCCATTCAAGCCTATACAATTGAGCACGATATAGGAGATGGAATGCACCTGTCTCAAGTGCAGTGGAGAATGATTTCAACGTTGTGCAAGGTTCTGATGCCCTTTGAACTTGCCACACGTGAAGTCAGTTCAGACACTGCCAGCCTGAGTCAGGTCATTCCCCTCATCAGGCTTTTGCAGAAGAAGCTGGAGGCATTGAAGAAGGAGCTAAAAGGGAGCGATTCCGCTAGGCATGTGGGACTTGTGGATGCAGCCCTTAATTCGCTTAACAAGGATTCACGGGTGGTCAATCTGTTGAAATCAGAGCACTACATTTTGGCCACCGTGCTCGATCCTAGATTTAAAGCCTACCTTGGATCTCTCTTTCCGGCAGACACAGGTCTGCTGGGGTTGAAAGACCTGCTGGTGACAAAATTGTCAAGTCAAGCGGAACGCGACCTGTCAACATCTCCTCCTTCACATTCTCCCGCAACTGGGGGTGCGAGGAAAAGGCTCAGAATTCCGAGCCCACCCGCTGGCGGTGATGCAGGGCAGTCTGGAGCGACTGCTGATGCTGACATCTGGTCCGGACTGAAGGACCTGACAACGATTACGGACATGTCGTCTACTGTCACTGCATATGATTCTCTCAACATTGATAGAATGGTGGAGGATTATATGAGTGACCGCATCCAAGTAGGCACGTCACACAGTCCGTACTTATACTGGCAGGAAAAAGAGGCAATTTGGAGGCCCTTGCACAAACTGGCTTTATTCTACCTAAGTTGCCCTCCCACAAGTGTGTACTCCGAAAGAGTGTTTAGTGCCGCCGCTCACCTTGTCAGCAATCGGCGTACGAGGTTACATCCAGAAAATGTGGAGAAGATGATGTTCATTAAAATGAATTATAATCAATTCCTCCGCGGAGACATTGACCAGCAGCAATTGCCTCCACAAAGTACACAGGGAGCTGAGATGGTGGATTCCAGTGGGGACGAATTGATAATCTGTGAGGAGGGGGATGTACACGGTGATATATCGGAGGGTGAAGATGAGGTGGACATCTTGCCTCTGTAGAGCCAGTTTGTGCAAGGAGAGATTAATTGCTTCTTTTTTGGGGGGGGTCCAAACCAACCCGTCATATCAGTCACAGTCGTGTGGCAGACCCTGTCACTGAAATGATGGGTTGGTTAAACTGTGCATGTCCTGTTTTGTTTATACAACATAAGGGTGGGTGGGAGGGCCCAAGGACAATTCCATCTTGCACCTCTTTTTTCTTTTCTTTTTCTTTGCATCATGTGCTGATTGGGGAGGGTTTTTTTGGAAGGGACATCCTGCGTGACACTGCAGTGCCACTCCTAGATGGGCCCGGTGTTTGTGTCGGCCACTAGGGTCGCTAATCTTACTCACACAGTCAGCTACCTCATTGCGCCTCTTTTTTTCTTTGCGTCATGTGCTGTTTGGGGAGGGTTTTTTGGAAGGGACATCCTGCGTGACACTGCAGTGCCACTCCTAGATGGGCCCGGTGTTTGTGTCGGCCACTAGGGTCGCTAATCTTACTCACACAGCTACCTCATTGCGCCTCTTTTTTTCTTTGCGTCATGTGCTGTTTGGGGAGGGTTTTTTGGAAGGGACATCCTGCGTGACACTGCAGTGCCACTCCTAGATGGGCCCGGTGTTTGTGTCGGCCACTAGGGTCGCTAATCTTACTCACACAGCTACCTCATTGCGCCTCTTTTTTTCTTTGCGTCATGTGCTGTTTGGGGAGGGTTTTTTGGAAGGGCCATCCTGCGTGACACTGCAGTGCCACTCCTAGATGGGCCCGGTGTTTGTGTCGGCCACTAGGGTCGCTAATCTTACTCACACAGCTACCTTCATTGCGCCTCTTTTTTTCTTTGCGTCATGTGCTGTTTGGGGAGGGTTTTTTGGAAGGGCCATCCTGCGTGACACTGCAGTGCCACTCCTAGATGGGCCCGGTGTTTGTGTCGGCCACTAGGGTCGCTAATCTTACTCACACAGCTACCTCATTGCGCCTCTTTTTTTCTTTGCGTCATGTGCTGTTTGGGGAGGGTTTTTTGGAAGGGCCATCCTGCGTGACACTGCAGTGCCACTCCTAGATGGGCCCGGTGTTTGTGTCGGCCACTAGGGTCGCTAATCTTACTCACACAGCTTCCTCATTGCGCCTCTTTTTTTCTTTGCGTCATGTGCTGTTTGGGGAGGGTTTTTTGGAAGGGACATCCTGCGTGACACTGCAGTGCCACTCCTAGATGGGCCCGGTGTTTGTGTCGGCCACTAGGGTCGCTTATCTTACTCACACAGCGACCTCGGTGCAAATTTTAGGACTAAAAATAATATTGTGAGGTGTGAGGTATTCAGAATAGACTGAAAATGAGTGGAAATTATGGTTTTTGAGGTTAATAATACTTTGGGATCAAAATGACCCCCAAATTCTATGATTTAAGCTGTTTTTTAGGGTTTTTTGAAAAAAACACCCGAATCCAAAACACACCCGAATCCGACAAAAAAAATTCGGTGAGGTTTTGCCAAAACGCGGTCGAACCCAAAACACGGCCGCGGAACCGAACCCAAAACCAAAACACAAAACCCGAAAAATTTCAGGCGCTCATCTCTACAATATTCGCACTGCGACTGCGCCAAGTAATTTAACAATGAAGATAGTATTTTTACTCACGGCTTTTTCTTCGCTCCGGCGATCGTAGTGTGATTGACAGGAAATGGGTGTTACTGGGCGGAAACACGGCGTTTTATGGGCGTGTGGATCAAAACGCTACCGTTTCCGGAAAAAACGCAGGAGTGGTCGGAGAAACGGAGGAGTGTCTGGGCGAACGCTGGGTGTGTTTGTGACGTCAAACCAGGAACGACAAGCACTGAACTGATCGCAGATGCCGAGTAAGTCTGAAGCTACTCAGAAACTGCTACGAGGTGTGTAATCGCAATATTGCGAATACATCGTTCGCAATTTTAAGAAGCTAAGATTCACTCCCAGTAGGCGGCGGCTTAGCGTGTGTAACTCTGCTAAAATCGCCTTGCGAGCGATCAACTCGGAATGAGGGCCATGGTTTTGCCCTTAGCTAACAAATTTGCTGCTGCGATCAGCTCTAAATTAGGCCCTTTGTTTGTGTTCCCTACTGTATCAGGCGCTATATGTCAATGTGCAATATATATACTGTAGTTCTACAAAGATGTACCTACAGTATTTCTCCACTCTGCAAATACTGTACATAGGTGTCCAACCACATTACGTTTTTCAAGTTGCTATTTGCATACCCTCCAACAATTTACACATAAAAATCGGTACAAATTAGAAAAGGGGGCGTGGCCACGGGTAAAGGGGGCCCCCTTTCCTATACTTTCAATGGAGGTTTGGAGAGTCAAAGATCGGTACAGACCATAAAAAAAAAGGTACTGTACCTGCCAAAAAGGTACAGTTGGAGGATATGTATTTGCTGCATGAATAGTGTTCCTGTACACTGGAAAAATAAATATATGAATTCAGAGTGTGACCTGCTGCTTTAGGAGCAGTCCATTCAATTAGTTTAATACTTGTTCTTCCCCTAAATGCTGCTCAGTCACACTTCATTCATGTATTTAGTGAGTCATGCTGATAATAATGGACCATCAGGTCTTTATAACATCTTATTGTACATTGTACTGTATATTGTAAGATTATGATTTCATTGCTAGTTCTGTGCCTCTAAATGGGCATTCGCTCGTACAGTGCACCTGTTTGGTACCATTGAAAGTATATGCCAGGGTAGGCGGCAACATGCGGCACTCCGACTGCTGAGGAACTACAAAACCCAGCATATCCTGCCACAGTTTTGCTCATTTCTCATTATAGCATGTTGGAGCACTTTTTGTACCCCTCCCCTGACCAGAGGCGGATTTAGACCTCATGGGGCCCTAAGCAAGACACAGATTTGGGGCCCCTCTTCCTAAAACATTGTAGCAGACAGGTCCCCACTCATTATGCCTGCCCCCAGTCAGTGTATGCTCCCCAATCTGCCCCCAGCCGATTATAGCAAGCGGATGGTAGTTGTACTAGTGTATTGATTATTATTTATTACCAGTTATTTATATAGTGCACACATATTCCGCAGCGCTTTACAGAGAATATTTGGCCATTCACATCAGTCCATGCCCCAGTGGAGCTTACAATCTATGGGGGTCATTCCGAGTTGTTCGCTCGTTATTTTTTTCTCGCAATGGAGCGATTAGTCGCTAATGCGCATGCGCAATGTTCGCAGTGCGACTGCGCCAAGTAAATTTGCTATGCAGTTAGGAATTTTACTCACGGCATTACGAGGTATTTTCTTCGTTCTGGTGATCGTAATGTGATTGACAGGAAGTGGGTGTTTCTTGGCGGAAACAGGCCGTTTTATGGGAGTGTGTGAAAAAACGCTACCGTTTCTGGGAAAAACGCGGGAGTGGCTGGAGAAACGGAGGAGTGTCTGGGCGAACGCTGGGTGTGTTTGTGACGTCAAACCAGGAATGACAAGCACTGAACTGATCGCACTGGAAGAGTAAGTCTCGAGCTACTCAGAAACTGCACAGAGAAGTCTTTTCGCAATATTGCGAATCTTTCGTTCGCAATATTGCGAATCTTTCGTTCGCAATTTTGATAAGCTAAGATTCACTCCCAGTAGGCGGCGGCTTAGCATGTGCAAAGCTGCTAAAAGCAGCTTGCGAGCGAACAACTCGGAATGAGGGCCTATATTCCCTATCACCTGTACACAATTCCTCCCTTGCTCAGTACTGCAGGACTGGAGACACAGGCATGCGCTGGAGCCAACACCCATCAGCTGTCTAGTTACTGACAGCCTGCTGGGAGTAATCAGCCAGCCCAGCTCTCAGACAATTTTGGTGAGGAGCGTGATCCTTCAGAAATGCCCTTTATACAGCCTTGTCGGCAGGCCCTCTGGGATCAGCAGGTCCCCCTGAGACCAACAGGGCCCAAAGAGGTCGCTTTGGTTGCCTTGTGGTAAATCCTCCTCTGCCCCTGATTGTCCACACAGTCACAACCATGGTGCTCATTCCGAGTTGTTAGCTCGGTAATTTTCTTCGCATCGCAGCGATTTTCCGCTAACTGCGCATGCGCAATGTTCGCACTGCGACTGCGCCAAGTAAATTTGCTATGCAGTTAGGTATTTTACTCACGGCATTACGAGGTTTTTTCTTCGTTCTGGTGATCGTAATGTGATTGACAGGAAGTCGGTGTTTCTGGGTGGAAAATGGCTGTTTTATGGAAGTGTTTGAAAAAACACTACCGTTTCTGGGAAAAACGCGGGAGTGGCTGGAGAAACGGGGGAGTGTCTGGGCGAACGCTGGGTGTGTTTGTGACGTCAAACCAGGAACGACAAGTACTGAACTGATCGCACTGGAAGAGTAAGTCTGGAGCTACTCAGAAACTGCACAGAGAAGTCTTTTCGCAATATTGCAAATCTTTTGTTCGCGATTTTGCTAAACTAAGATTCACTCCCAGTAGGCGGCGGCTTAGCGTGTGTAAAGCTGCTAAAAGCAGCTTGCGAGCGAACAACTCGGAATGACCACCCATCTGTAGGGCCTTTCACATACAAACATAAAATAACTGTCACAAAATAAGCTATTTGTGAAGTCCAGTTCTTTAGAACTACAAGTCCCAGCATTCATTGCTGCACTTTAGCAAACCACAGGGTATCTAAACCTGGCCTAGATTAATTCAACTTGCTCTTGGATTAACCACATTTTTTTTAGTTAGAATTAATTTTGATGACACGGGTTAAAGTATGTAAACTTGTTTTATATGGTATAATGTAAATAATGTCATCTAACATCAGCTTTAGTTGCATGCCTTAATGCATAAAAAATTATTTTTCCCCATTTGGTTGACTAGAGATGTATTTTACTGAAATTAACTGCTAAGGGCATAAAATGAGCCATCTTCCATTTGCAGCATAAATATATTGTACAGCTGAATAAAACGGAAATATAAAGTGTACAGGCATAAAATCATTGCTGTGCAGATGTAGCGCACTTGAACTTGGGTTACAAACATTTTAGACAAAATAAGATATAAAGTATAGCAATTTAAAGGTCCATTAGCCCAGGTGGTCCACTGTAGCAATATAGCAAATACAAAAATAACCACATGATAACAGGATGAAGTCAAAAGGTTGACAAATGTGTCAACATTCTCAGAATGTCTACAGGTGAAACCTTGACATTTCCAGAGTGTCGACATTAGGGTTAGATTGCGAGCGGGAGGGTTAGGCTGTGGGCGGAGGTTAGCGGGGAGAGGGAGGTTAGAGTTAGGCACTATAGGGAAGGTTAGGGGTAGAGATTGGCGTTAGGGATAGCAGAGAAAACCAGAAAGCTGGAGGATCCGAGGTCTCACCCGGAAGTGATGATTACATGACCGCTGTGACCCGGAAGATGCCGCTGGAGCTGCTGCAACCGCCAGGAGCAGGTAAGTCACCGCTGGGCCACCAGGATGAAATGTTGACATTCTAACATATTGACATATCATTATTGTCTATATGATAAATGGTCAACTTTGACATATTATACCCAACCCCATGAAAACATTTCATTTTAATACATATTTACGTATAGATATATAAAAGTATTAAACAAAAAATAATAATAAATTTGTCCAAAATTTGTCGATTTAAAGTTGCTAAGATGATTAATTTAAAATTTAGAATGCAGTGCAGTGAGGAGCTGATTCCAAGCCGGACGCAAGTGGTAATATGGACGGACTGAGCGTAAATAAGCATTCTGCTCAGGAGGGTAGACAGAAATCGCTGACTGTGCATGCACCGCACATGCAGTTGCACACATGGAATCTCACATTGGCATAGAGTAGCCACGACCTGACAGAAAATGAGCCATGGATGGGTATGGCACAGAATCAGGCCCCATATGTTCAGAGGAGGTACATCCCATGATAGCTACTGCATATTAGTGATGAGCGGGTTCGGTTCCTCGGAAACCGAACCCCCCCAAACTTCAGCCTTTTTACACGGGTCCGAGGCAGACTCGGATCTTCCCGCCTTGCTCGGTTAACCCGAGCGCGCCCGAACGTCATCATCCCGCTGTTGGATTCTCGCGAGGCTCGGATTCTATCGCGAGACTCGGATTCTATATAAGGAGCCGCGCGTCGCCGCCATTTTCACACGTGCATTGAGATTGATAGGGAGAGGACGTGGCTGGCGTCCTCTCCGTTTAGACTAGAGTACTAGAGACACTTGATTTACTAATTTTGGGGAGCATATTAGGAGTACTACTTGCTGATAGTGTGACCAGTGACCACCAGTTTAATTAATCCGTTCTCTGCCTGAAAAAAAACGATACACAGTGTGACACAGTCACATACCATATCTGTGCTCAGCCTCAGTGTGCTGCATCATATGTAATACTGTATATCTGACTGTGCTGAGTGCTCACTGCTCACAAAGCTTAATTGTGGGGGAGACTGGGAAGCAGTTATAGCAGGAGTACATATTTTAAGTACAGTGCACACTTTTGCTGCCAGAGTGCCACTGCCAGTGTGACTGACCAGTGACCACTGACCACCAGTATATTGTGATTGTCTGCTGACCACCAGTATATTGTGATTGTCTGCCTGAAAAAGTTAAACACTCGTCGTGTGGTGTTTTTATAAACGCATTTTGCTGACAGTGTCCAGCAGGTCCGTCATTATATAATATATACCTGTCCGGCTGCAGTAGTGATATATATATATATATATTATATCTCATTATCATCCAGTCTATATTAGCAGCAGACGCAGTACGGTAGTCCACGGCTGTAGCTACCTCTGTGTCGGCAGTCGCTCGTCCATCCATAATTGTATACCACCTACCCGTGGTGTTTTTTTTTTTCTATCTTCTTGATACTAGTAGCTTACTTTAGGAGTCTGCAGTGCTGAGCTGACAGTGTCCAGCAGGTCCGTCATTATATAATATATACCTGTCCGGCTGCAGTAGTGATATATATATATTTTTTATCTCATTATCATCCAGTCTATATTAGCAGCAGACGCAGTACGGTAGTCCACGGCTGTAGCTACCTCTGTGTCGGCAGTCGCTCGTCCATCCATAATTGTATACCACCTACCCGTGGTGTTTTTTTTCTTTCTATCTTCTTGATACTAGTAGCTTACTTTAGGAGTCTGCAGTGCTGAGCTGACAGTGTCCAGCAGGTCCGTCATTATATAATATATACCTGTCCGGCAGCAGTAGTGATATATATATATTTTTTATCTCATTATCATCCAGTCTATATTAGCAGCAGACGCAGTACGGTAGTCCACGGCTGTAGCTACCTCTGTGTCGGCAGTCGCTCGTCCATCCATAATTGTATACCACCTACCCGTGGTGTTTTTTTTTTCTATCTTCTTGATACTAGTAGCTTAGTTTAGGAGTCTGCAGTGCTGAGCTGACAGTGTCCAGCAGGTCCGTCATTATATAATATATACCTGTCCGGCTGCAGTAGTGATATATATATATTTTTTATCTCATTATCATCCAGTCTATATTAGCAGCAGACGCAGTACGGTAGTCCACGGCTGTAGCTACCTCTGTGTCGGCAGTCGCTCGTCCATCCATAATTGTATACCACCTACCCGTGGTGTTTTTTTTTTTCTATCTTCTTGATACTAGTAGCTTACTTTAGGAGTCTGCAGTGCTGAGCTGACAGTGTCCAGCAGGTCCGTCATTATATAATATATACCTGTCCGGCTGCAGTAGTGATATATATATATTTTTTATCTCATTATCATCCAGTCTATATTAGCAGCAGACGCAGTACGGTAGTCCACGGCTGTAGCTACCTCTGTGTCGGCAGTCGCTCGTCCATCCATAATTGTATACCACCTACCCGTGGTGTTTTTTTTTTTTCTATCTTCTTGATACTAGTAGCTTACTTTAGGAGTCTGCAGTGCTGAGCTGACAGTGTCCAGCAGGTCCGTCATTATATAATATATACCTGTCCGGCTGCAGTAGTGATATATATATATATTTTTATCTCATTATCATCCAGTCTATATTAGCAGCAGACGCAGTACGGTAGTCCACGGCTGTAGCTACCTCTGTGTCGGCAGTCGCTCGTCCATCCATAATTGTATACCACCTACCCGTGGTGTTTTTTTTTTCTATCTTCTTGATACTAGTAGCTTACTTTAGGAGTCTGCAGTGCTGAGCTGACAGTGTCCAGCAGGTCCGTCATTATATAATATATACCTGTCCGGCTGCAGTAGTGATATATATATATTTTATATCTCATTATCATCCAGTCTATATTAGCAGCAGACGCAGTACGGTAGTCCACGGCTGTAGCTACCTCTGTGTCGGCAGTCGCTCGTCATCCATAAGTATACTAGTATCCATCCATCTCCATTGTTTACCTGAGGTGCCTTTTAGTTGTGCCTATTAAAATATGGAGAACAAAAATGTTGAGGTTCCAAAAATAGGGAAAGATCAAGATCCACTTCCACCTCGTGCTGAAGCTGCTGCCACTAGTCATGGCCAAGACGATGAAATGCCATCAACGTCGTCTGCCAAGGCCGATGCCCAATGTCATAGTACAGAGCATGTAAAATCCAAAACACCAAATATCAGTAAAAAAAGGACTCAAAAATCTAAAATAAAATTGTCGGAGGAGAAGCGTAAACTTGCCAATATGCCATTTACCACACGGAGTGGCAAGGAACGGCTGAGGCCCTGGCCTATGTTCATGGCTAGTGGTTCAGCTTCACATGAGGATGGAAGCACTCAGCCTCTCGCTAGAAAAAGGAAAAGACTCAAGCTGGCAAAAGCACAGCAAAGAACTGTGCATTCTTCGAAATCCCAAATCCACAAGGAGAGTCCAATTGTGTCGGTTGCGATGCCTGACCTTCCCAACACTGGACGTGAAGAGCATGCGCCTTCCACCATTTGCACGCCCCCTGCAAGTGCTGGAAGGAGCACCCGCAGTCCAGTTCCTGATAGTCAGATTGAAGATGTCAGTGTTGAAGTACACCAGGATGAGGAGGATATGGGTGTTGCTGGCGCTGGGGAGGAAATTGACAAGGAGGATTCTGATGGTGAGGTGGTTTGTTTAAGTCAGGCACCCGGGGAGACACCTGTTGTCCGTGGGAGGAATATGGCCATTGACATGCCTGGTGAAAATACCAAAAAAATCAGCTCTTCGGTGTGGAAGTATTTCAACACAAATGCGGACAACATTTTTCAAGCCGTGTGTTGCCTTTGTCAAGCTGTAATAAGTAGGGGTAAGGACGTTAACCACCTCGGAACATCCTCCCTTATACGTCACCTGCAGCGCATTCATCATAAGTCAGTGACAAGTTCAAAAACTTTGGGCGACAGCGGAAGCAGTCCACTGACCAGTAAATCCCTTCCTCTTGTAACCAAGCTCACGGAAACCACCCCACCAACTCCCTCAGTGTCAATTTCCTCCTTCCCCAGGAATGCCAATAGTCCTGCAGGCCATGTCACTGGCAATTCTGACGAGTCCTCTCCTGCCTGGGATTCCTCCGGTGCATCCTTGCGTGTAACGCCTACTGCTGCTGGCGCTGCTGTTATTGCTGCTGGGAGTCGATGGTCATCCCAGAGGGGAAGCCGTAAGACCACTTTTACTACTTCCACCAAGCAATTGACTGTCCAACAGTCCTTTGCGAGGAAGATGAAATATCACAGCAGTCATCCTGCTGCAAAGCGGATAACTGAGGCCTTGGCATCCTGGGCGGTGAGAAACGTGGTTCCGGTATCCATCATTACTGCAGAGCCAACTAGAGACTTGTTGGAGGTACTGTGTCCCCGGTACCAAATACCATCTAGGTTCCATTTCTCTAGGCAGGCGATACCGAAAATGTACACAGACCTCAGAAAAAGACTCACCAGTGTCCTAAAAAATGCAGTTGTACCCAATGTCCACTTAACCACGGACATGTGGACAAGTGGAGCAGGGCAGGCTCAGGACTATATGACTGTGACAGCCCACTGGGTAGATGTATGGACTCCCGCCGCAAGAACAGCAGCGGCGGCACCAGTAGCAGCATCTCGCAAACGCCAACTCTTTCCTAGGCAGGCTACGCTTTGTATCACCGCTTTCCAGAATACGCACAAAGCTGAAAACCTCTTACGGCAACTGAGGAAGATCATCGCGGAATGGCTTACCCCAATTGGACTCTCCTGTGGATTTGTGGCATCGGACAACGCCAGCAATATTGTGTGTGCATTAAATCTGGGCAAATTCCAGCACGTCCCATGTTTTGCACATACCTTGAATTTGGTGGTGCAGAATTATTTAAAAAACGACAGGGGCATGCAAGAGATGCTGTCGGTGGCCAGAAGAATTGCGGGACACTTTCGGCGTACAGGCACCACGTACAGAAGACTGGAGCACCACCAAAAACGCCTGAACCTGCCCTGCCATCATCTGAAGCAAGAAGTGGTAACGAGGTGGAATTCAACCCTCTATATGCTTCAGAGGTTGGAGGAGCAGCAAAAGGCCATTCAAACCTATACAATTAAGCACGATATAGGAGGTGGAATGCACCTGTCTCAAGCGCAGTGGAGAATGATTTCAACGTTGTGCAAGGTTCTGCTGCCCTTTGAACTTGCCACACGTGAAGTCAGTTCAGACACTGCCAGCCTGAGTCAGGTCATTCCCCTCATCAGGCTTTTGCAGACGAAGCTGGAGACATTGAAGGAGGAGCTAAGACAGAGCGATTCCGCTAGGCATGTGGGACTTGTGGATGGAGCCCTTAATTTGCTTAACAAGGATTCACGGGTGGTCAATCTGTTGAAATCAGAGCACTACATTTTGGCCACCGTGCTCGATCCTAGATTTAAAACCTACCTTGGATCTCTCTTTCCGGCAGACACAAGTCTGCTGGGGTTCAAAGAACTGCTGGTGGGAAAATTGTCAAGTCAAGCGGAACGCGACCTGTCAACATCTCCTCCTTCACATTCTCCCGCAACTGGGGGTGCGAGGAAAAGGCTCAGAATTCCGAGCCCACCCGCTGGCGGTGATGCAGGGCAGTCTGGAGCGACTGCTGATGCAGGGCAGTCTGGAGCGACTGCTGATGCTGACATCTGGTCCGGACTGAAGGACCTGACAACGATTACGGACATGTCGTCTACTGTCACTGCATATGATTCTCTCCCCATTGAAAGAATGGTGGAGGATTATATGAGTGACCGCATCCAAGTAGGCACGTCAGACAGTCCGTACTTATACTGGCAGGAAAAAGAGGCAATTTGGAGGCCCTTGCACAAACTGGCTTTATTCTACCTAAGTTGCCCTCCCACAAGTGTGTACTCCGAAAGAGTGTTTAGTGCCGCCGCTCACCTTGTCAGCAATCGGCGTACGAGGTTACATCCAGAAAATGTAGAGAAGATGATGTTCATTAAAATGAATTATAATCAATTCCTCCGTGGAGACATTGACCAGCAGCAATTGCCTCCACAAAGTACACAGGGAGCTGAGATGGTGGATTCCAGTGGGGACGAATTGATAATCTGTGAGGAGGGGGATGTACACGGTGATATATCGGAGGATGATGATGAGGTGGACATCTTGCCTCTGTAGAGCCAGTTTGTGCAAGGAGAGATTAATTGCTTCTTTTTTGGTGGGGGTCCAAACCAACCCGTCATTTCAGTCTCAGTCGTGTGGCAGACCCTGTCACTGAAATGATGGGTTGGTTAAAGTGTGCATGTCCTGTTTATACAACATAAGGGTGGGTGGGAGGGCCCAAGGACAATTCCATCTTGCACCTCTTTTTTCTTTAATTTTTCTTTGCGTCATGTGCTGTTTGGGGAGTAGTTTTTTGAAGGGCCATCCTGCGTGACACTGCAGTGCCACTCCTAGATGGGCCAGGTGTTTGTGTCGGCCACTTGGGTCGCTTAGCTTACTCACACAGCTACCTCATTGCGCCTCTTTTTTTCTTTGCGTCATGTGCTGTTTGGGGAGTAGTTTTTTGAAGGGCCAGCCTGCGTGACACTGCAGTGCCACTCCTAGATGGGCCAGGTGTTTGTGTCGGCCACTAGGGTCGCTTAGCTTACTCACACAGCTACCTCATTGCGCCTCTTTTTTTCTTTGCGTCATGTGCTGTTTGGGGAGTAGTTTTTTGAAGGGCCAGCCTGCGTGACACTGCAGTGCCACTCCTAGATGGGCCACGTGTTTGTGTCGGTCACTTGGGTCGCTTAGCTTACTCACACAGCTACCTCATTGCGCCTCTTTTTTTCTTTGCGTCATGTGCTGTTTGGGGAGTAGTTTTTTGAAGGGCCAGCCTGCGTGACACTGCAGTGCCACTCCTAGATGGGCCAGGTGTTTGTGTCGGCCACTAGGGTCACTTAGCTTACTCACACAGCTACCTCATTGCGCCTCTTTTTTTCTTTGCGTCATGTGCTGTTTGGGGAGTAGTTTTTTGAAGGGCCAGCCTGCGTGACACTGCAGTGCCACTCCTAGATGGGCCAGGTGTTTGTGTCGGCCACTAGGGTCACTTAGCTTACTCACACAGCTACCTCATTGCGCCTCTTTTTTTCTTTGCGTCATGTGCTGTTTGGGGAGTAGTTTTTTGAAGGGCCAGCCTGCGTGACACTGCAGTGCCACTCCTAGATGGGCCAGGTGTTTGTGTCGGCCACTAGGGTCGCTTAGCTTACTCACACAGCTACCTCATTGCGCCTCTTTTTTTCTTTGCGTCATGTGCTGTTTGGGGAGTAGTTTTTTGAAGGGCCAGCCTGCGTGACACTGCAGTGCCACTCCTAGATGGGCCACGTGTTTGTGTCGGTCACTTGGGTCGCTTAGCTTACTCACACAGCTACCTCATTGCGCCTCTTTTTTTCTTTGCGTCATGTGCTGTTTGGGGAGTAGTTTTTTGAAGGGCCAGCCTGCGTGACACTGCAGTGCCACTCCTAGATGGGCCAGGTGTTTGTGTCGGCCACTAGGGTCACTTAGCTTACTCACACAGCTACCTCATTGCGCCTCTTTTTTTCTTTGCGTCATGTGCTGTTTGGGGAGTAGTTTTTTGAAGGGCCAGCCTGCGTGACACTGCAGTGCCACTCCTAGATGGGCCAGGTGTTTGTGTCGGCCACTAGGGTCGCTTAGCTTACTCACACAGCTACCTCATTGCGCCTCTTTTTTTCTTTGCGTCATGTGCTATTTGGGGAGAAGGTTTTTGAAGGGCCAGCCTGCGTGACACTGCAGTGCCACTCCTAGATGGGCCAGGTGTTTGTGTCGGCCACTTGGGTCGCTTAGCTTACTCACACAGCTACCTCATTTCGCCTCTTTTTTTCTTTGCGTCATGTGCTGTTTGGGGAGTAGTTTTTTGAAGGGCCAGCCTGCGTGACACTGCAGTGCCACTCCTAGATGGGCCAGGTGTTTGTGTCGGCCACTAGGGTCGCTTAGCTTACTCACACAGCTACCTCATTGCGCCTCTTTTTTTCTTTGCGTCATGTGCTGTTTGGGGAGTAGTTTTTTGAAGGGCTAGCCTGCGTGACACTGCAGTGCCACTCCTAGATGGGCCAGGTGTTTGTGTCGGCCACTAGGGTCGCTTAGCTTACTCACACAGCTACCTCATTGCGCCTCTTTTTTTCTTTGCGTCATGTGCTGTTTGGGGAGTAGTTTTTTGAAGGGCCAGCCTGCGTGACACTGCAGTGCCACTCCTAGATGGGCCAGGTGTTTGTGTCGGCCACTAGGGTCGCTTAGCTTACTCACACAGCTACCTCATTGCGCCTCTTTTTTTCTTTGCGTCATGTGCTGTTTGGGGAGTAGTTTTTTGAAGGGCCAGCCTGCGTGACACTGCAGTGCCACTCCTAGATGGGCCAGGTGTTTGTGTCGGCCACTAGGGTCGCTTAGCTTACTCACACAGCTACCTCATTGCGCCTCTTTTTTTCTTTGCGTCATGTGCTGTTTGGGGAGTAGTTTTTTGAAGGGCCAGCCTGCGTGACACTGCAGTGCCACTCCTAGATGGGCCAGGTGTTTGTGTCGGCCACTAGGGTCGCTTAGCTTACTCACACAGCTACCTCATTGCGCCTCTTTTTTTCTTTGCGTCATGTGCTGTTTGGGGAGTAGTTTTTTGAAGGGCCAGCCTGCGTGACACTGCAGTGCCACTCCTGGATGGGCCAGGTGTTTGTGTCGGCCACTAGGGTCGCTTAGCTTACTCACACAGCTACCTCATTGCGCCTCTTTTTTTCTTTGCGTCATGTGCTGTTTGGGGAGTAGTTTTTTGAAGGGCCAGCCTGCGTGACACTGCAGTGCCACTCCTAGATGGGCCAGGTGTTTGTGTCGGCCACTAGGGTCGCTTAGCTTACTCACACAGCTACCTCATTGCGCCTCTTTTTTTCTTTGCGTCATGTGCTGTTTGGGGAGTAGTTTTTTGAAGGGCCAGCCTGCGTGACACTGCAGTGCCACTCCTAGATGGGCCAGGTGTTTGTGTCGGCCACTAGGGTCGCTTAGCTTACTCACACAGCTACCTCATTGCGCCTCTTTTTTTCTTTGCGTCATGTGCTGTTTGGGGAGTAGTTTTTTGAAGGGCCAGCCTGCGTGACACTGCAGTGCCACTCCTAGATGGGCCAGGTGTTTGTGTCGGCCACTTGGGTCGCTTAGCTTAGCCATCCAGCGACCTCGGTGCAAATTTTAGGACTAAAAATAATATTGTGAGGTGTGAGGTGTTCAGAATAGACTGAAAATAAATGAGTGGAAATTATGGTTATTGAGGTTAATAATACTTTGGGATCAAAATGACCCCCAAATTCTATGATTTAAGCTGTTTTTGAGGGTTTTTTGAAAAAAACACCCGAATCCAAAACACTCCCGAATCCGACAAAAAAAATTCGGTGAGGTTTTGCCAAAACGCGTTCGAACCCAAAACACGGCCACCGAACCCAAAACCAAAACACAAAACCCGAAAAATTTCCGGCGCTCATCACTATTGCTATTTTTGAAACCAGGAAGGACTCATAACCACCCAACCCCCCCATCCCTGGTGGCGCCTGCTCCCTTGGCGCTTTGTGGACGATTTGAAAGGTTCAAACTTGACAAACGTGTGTCTTTTTCACCCTCACTGAACCTGTAGCGACGTTTACACTTAATCCTATATATCAGGCGTTCTACCGTATCTTTCTATTCACTTTACTGAAGACCAACGTGGCAAACCTCTGCTGAGTAGTGAAACGTGGGATGTGAAAGGAGAAGAACAGTAGCGCACTGAAGCCTAAAGCTTTAGCAGTACGGATTGATTGAGCAAAGATGGGATGTGAGGACTAAGTTGCCCGATCTCAGCATCAGTCAGTTTAGTCATTGCCTTTGGCCTATGGGGTGACTTTTACTGTTTAGTATAAGTAAAACAATAAATACAGAGCCTCTCCTCTCCTGGTACCTCTCCTTTTATTATTAGCAGCATGATACTGTATTACTGTAGCACTGCTGTGGGTTAATTGACAATTAAAATGCTTCTATTTTATCTTTTTATTATTGCCATTGTGATAACAAGACGAGGATCACACTCAACTGTTAGAAGCTTTCTGTCGTTTGTGGTTGTGCGAAACACAATTGGTGCCAGCAGTCATCGGGGGCGATTCAGAGCCGAATGCAGCCACGCATCTGTACGCAGCAACTGCATACAGTGGGTCTGTGCACGTGCACCAGCCGCGGTGTGCGTGCGTGAGCGTGACCCTACAATTTGAAGGATGTGGCTGTATGGTGATTGACATCGGCGTGCGTTCAGGTGGCAGCAACGCCACATTTCGCAGACGTGGCGGGCCAAACGGGGGCGTGCTGAGAGCGTTTTCGGGGTGGCTGTATGATGTCACATGCAGCCGCTCCAATTAAAAAAATAGCAGGGGTCAACCTTACTTTGATGCATCCGCAATTCAATTGCGGACGCATCGTGAGGCGGCACCACACAGGCTGGGAGGCTTGCCCTGTGCTGGATCGGCCCCCAGCATGCGAGGAGATGGACGCAGATGTTGCTGTGTATGCAAAGATCTGCCTCCATCTCTGAATAACCTCCATTGTGCGATCTGGTAATCTGAAAAGTAATATATTGTAGTTCTGCCAATGGATTAATCTCCCTCCCTGTAGACCGCAGAAGTAAGAAAACACGATTCAGGCATTCAGTAGATTCAAAAGTCACATTGCCTGGAACGGGTGAAAGGAACATAAATCACTCCTCAGATGGTTCACAATGCATTGAAGAGACCATCTTCTACCAACTCCACAGGTGACAATAGCAGAGACGCTCAAAGACAAAATAATTGTGATTGTGTTTGTACTGTAGGTCACAGAATCCTATGTTCTTATTTGGGAAACGCTTGGAATTCAAGGTCAAGCATGAATTCTTAAGGTCATTCTTTGTGTTCCTGAATGGTCCACGTCTTTAAACCTTACAGTACATTGAACTTATATTCTCAGAAATTCCGTTTAAATACATTGACACGTTTTTAACAGCACATTCCAGCAATCTACTGTCTTACTTTCACCTTAATATGTAAAACCAAACAGAGAATTCTACTCAAAGTTTTGTCTCAGTAAGGGATTTTTAAACTACAGCAGCTATACCTTAAAACCAACTGATTTGTTAATATTATGTTTTATTATTATGGTGCCACAAGAGTTCCTTATCACTGTACATAGAGTGTCATTCCGAGTTGTTCGCTCGCTAGCTGCTTTTAGCAGCATTGCACACGCTAGGCCGCTGCCCTCTGGGAGTGTATCTTAGCTTAGCAGAATTGCGAACGAAAGATTAGCAGAATTGCTACTAAAAAATTCTTTGCAGTTTCTGAGTAGCTCCAGAACTACTCACAGACTGCGATCAGCTCAGTCCGTTTAGTTCCTGGTTTGATGTCACAAACAAGCCCTGCGTTCGGCCAGCCACTCCCCCGTTTCTCCAGGCACTCCCGCGTTTTTCCCTGGCACGCCTGCGTTTTTTAGCACACTCCCGGAAAACGCTCAGTTACCACCCAGAAACGCCCCTTTCCTGTCAATCACTCACCGATCAGCAGTGCGACTGAAATGCGCCGCAGGATCCACAGCAAAACTGCTAAGTTTTTAGTTAAATAACTGAGCGCATGCGCCCTGAGTGCCTTGCGCATGCGCATTTTGCAACAAATCGCAGCATAGCGAAAATCGGCAACAAGTAAACAACTCGGAATGACCACCCTAGGGCCTAATTCTCAGTTGATCGCAGCAGCAATTTTGTTAGCAGTTGGGCAAAACCATGTGCACTGCAGGAGGGGCACATATAACATTTGCAGAGAGAGTTAGATTTGGGTGGGGTGTGTTCAAATTGAAATCTAAATTGCAGTGTAAAAATAAAGCAGCCAGTATTTACCCTGCACAGAAACAAAATAATAGAGATGAGCGGGTTCGGTTTCTTTGAATCCGAACCCGCACGAACTTCACTTTTTTTTCCACGGGTCCGAGCGACTCGGATCTTCCCGCCTTGCTCGGTTAACCCGAGCGCGCCCGAACGTCATCATGACGCTGTCGGATTCTCGCGAGGCTCGGATTCTATCGCGAGACTCGGATTCTATATAAGGAGCCGCGCGTCGCCGCCATTTTCACTCGTGCATTGAGATTGATAGGGAGAGGACGTGTCTGGCGTCCTCTCCATTAGAATAGAGATAGATAGATTAGATAGAGAGAGATTGTGCAGAGTCGCAGACAGAGTTAGTTTACCACAGTCAGTGACCAGTGCAGCAGCTAGTTAACTTTTATTTAATATAATATATCCGTTCACTTCTCTCTGCTATATCCGTTCTCTGCCTGAAAAAAAAAACGATACACAGCACAGTCAGTCACACAGTGTGACTCAGTCTGTGTGCACTCAGCTCAGCCCAGTGTGCTGCACAGTCATCAATGTATAAATTAAAAGCTTATAATTAATTGTGGGGGAGACTGGGGAGCACTGCAGGTTGTTAGCAGGAGCCAGGAGTACAATTATATTAATTAACAGTGCACACTTTTGCTGCAGGAGTGGTGACCAGTGCCTGACCACCAGTATAGTATTGTTGTATACTACTAATATCTCTTTAAATATCAACCAGTCTATATTAGCAGCAGACACAGTACAGTGCGGTAGTTCACGGCTGTGGCTACCTCTGTGTCGGCACACGGCAGGCAGTCCGTCCGACCAGAATTGTATTATTTATTATTATATACCTACCACCTAACCGTGGTTTTTTTTTCATTCTTTATACCGTCATAGTGTCATCCTAATTGTTACGAGTATACTACTATCTCTTTATCAACCAGTGTACAGTGCGGTAGTTCACGGCTGTGGCTACCTCTGTGTCGGCACACGGCAGGCAGTCCGTCCGACCAGAATTGTATTATTTATTATTATATACCTACCACCTAACCGTGGTTTTTTTTTCATTCTTTATACCGTCATAGTGTCATCCTAATTGTTACGAGTATACTACTATCTCTTTATCAACCAGTGTACAGTGCGGTAGTTCACGGCTGTGGCTACCTCTGTGTCGGCACACGGCAGGCAGTCCGTCCGACCAGAATTGTATTATTTATTATTATATACCTACCACCTAACCGTGGTTTTTTTTTCATTCTTTATACCGTCATAGTGTCATCCTAATTGTTACGAGTATACTACTATCTCTTTATCAACCAGTGTACAGTGCGGTAGTTCACGGCTGTGGCTACCTCTGTGTCGGCACACGGCAGGCAGTCCGTCCGACCAGAATTGTATTATTTATTATTATATACCTACCACCTAACCGTGGTTTTTTTTTCATTCTTTATACCGTCATAGTGTCATCCTAATTGTTACGAGTATACTACTATCTCTTTATCAACCAGTGTACAGTGCGGTAGTTCACGGCTGTGGCTACCTCTGTGTCGGCAGTCGGCAGGCAGTCCGTCCATCCATAATTGTATTATTATTATAATATATACCACCTAACCGTGGTTTTTTTTTCATTCTTTATACCGTCGTCATAGTGTCATACTAGTTGTTACGAGTATACTACTATCTCTTTATCAACCAGTGTACAGTGCGGTAGTTCACGGCTGTGGCTACCTCTGTGTCGGCAGTCGGCAGGCAGTCCGTCCATCCATAATTGTATTATTATTATAATATATACCACCTAACCGTGGTTTTTTTTTCATTCTTTATACCGTCGTCATAGTGTCATACTAGTTGTTACGAGTATACTACTATCTCTTTATCAACCAGTGTACAGTGCGGTAGTTCACGGCTGTGGCTACCTCTGTGTCGGCAGTCGGCAGGCAGTCCGTCCATCCATAATTGTATTATTATTATAATATATACCACCTAACCGTGGTTTTTTTTTCATTCTTTATACCGTCGTCATAGTGTCATACTAGTTGTTACGAGTATACTACTATCTCTTTATCAACCAGTGTACAGTGCGGTAGTTCACGGCTGTGGCTACCTCTGTGTCGGCAGTCGGCAGGCAGTCCGTCCATCCATAATTGTATTATTATTATAATATATACCACCTAACCGTGGTTTTTTTTTCATTCTTTATACCGTCGTCATAGTGTCATACTAGTTGTTACGAGTATACTACTATCTCTTTATCAACCAGTGTACAGTGCGGTAGTTCACGGCTGTGGCTACCTCTGTGTCGGCAGTCGGCAGGCAGTCCGTCCATCCATAATTGTATTATTATTATAATATATACCACCTAACCGTGGTTTTTTTTTCATTCTTTATACCGTCGTCATAGTGTCATACTAGTTGTTACGAGTATACTACTATCTCTTTATCAACCAGTGTACAGTGCGGTAGTTCACGGCTGTGGCTACCTCTGTGTCGGCAGTCGGCAGGCAGTCCGTCCATCCATAATTGTATTATTATTATAATATATACCACCTAACCGTGGTTTTTTTTTCATTCTTTATACCGTCGTCATAGTGTCATACTAGTTGTTACGAGTATACTACTATCTCTTTATCAACCAGTGTACAGTGCGGTAGTTCACGGCTGTGGCTACCTCTGTGTCGGCAGTCGGCAGGCAGTCCGTCCATCCATAATTGTATTATTATTATAATATATACCACCTAACCGTGGTTTTTTTTTCATTCTTTATACCGTCGTCATAGTGTCATACTAGTTGTTACGAGTATACTACTATCTCTTTATCAACCAGTGTACAGTGCGGTAGTTCACGGCTGTGGCTACCTCTGTGTCGGCAGTCGGCAGGCAGTCCGTCCATCCATAATTGTATTATTATTATAATATATACCACCTAACCGTGGTTTTTTTATACCACCTAACCGTGGCAGTCCGTCCATAATTGTATACTAGTATCCAATCCATCCATCTCCATTGTTTACCTGAGGTGCCTTTTAGTTCTGCCTATAAAATATGGAGAACAAAAAAGTTGAGGTTCCAAAATTAGGGAAAGATCAAGATCCACTTCCACCTCGTGCTGAAGCTGCTGCCACTAGTCATGGCCGAGACGATGAAATGCCAGCAACGTCGTCTGCCAAGGCCGATGCCCAATGTCATAGTACAGAGCATGTCAAATCCAAAACACCAAATATCAGAAAAAAAAGGACTCCAAAACCTAAAATAAAATTGTCGGAGGAGAAGCGTAAACTTGCCAATATGCCATTTACCACACGGAGTGGCAAGGAACGGCTGAGGCCCTGGCCTATGTTCATGGCTAGTGGTTCAGCTTCACATGAGGATGGAAGCACTCAGCCTCTCGCTAGAAAACTGAAAAGACTCAAGCTGGCAAAAGCACCGCAAAGAACTGTGCGTTCTTTGAAATCCCAAATCCACAAGGAGAGTCCAATTGTGTCGTTTGCGATGCCTGACCTTCCCAACACTGGACGTGAAGAGCATGCGCCTTCCACTATTTGCATGCCCCCTGCAAGTGCTGGAAGGAGCACCCGCAGTCCAGTTCCTGATAGTCAGATTGAAGATGTCAGTGTTGAAGTACACCAGGATGAGGAGGATATGGGTGTTGCTGGCGCTGGGGAGGAAATTGACCAGGAGGATTCTGATGGTGAGGTGGTTTGTTTAAGTCAGGCACCCGGGGAGACACCTGTTGTCCGTGGGAGGAATATGGCCGTTGACATGCCAGGTGAAAATACCAAAAAAATCAGCTCTTCGGTGTGGAGGTATTTCACCAGAAATGCGGACAACAGGTGTCAAGCCGTGTGTTCCCTTTGTCAAGCTGTAATAAGTAGGGGTAAGGACGTTAACCACCTCGGAACATCCTCCCTTATACGTCACCTGCAGCGCATTCATAATAAGTCAGTGACAAGTTCAAAAACTTTGGGTGACAGCGGAAGCAGTCCACTGACCAGTAAATCCCTTCCTCTTGTAACCAAGCTCACGCAAACCACCCCACCAACTCCCTCAGTGTCAATTTCCTCCTTCCCCAGGAATGCCAATAGTCCTGCAGGCCATGTCACTGGCAATTCTGACGAGTCCTCTCCTGCCTGGGATTCCTCCGATGCATCCTTGCGTGTAACGCCTACTGCTGCTGGCGCTGCTGTTGTTGCCGCTGGGAGTCGATGGTCATCCCAGAGGGGAAGTCGTAAGCCCACTTGTACTACTTCCAGTAAGCAATTGACTGTTCAACAGTCCTTTGCGAGGAAGATGAAATATCACAGCAGTCATCCTACTGCAAAGCGGATAACTGAGGCCTTGGCATCCTGGGTGGTGAGAAACGTGGTTCCGGTATCCATCATTACTGCAGAGCCAACTAGAGACTTGTTGGAGGTACTGTGTCCCCGGTACCAAATACCATCTAGGTTCCATTTCTCTAGGCAGGCGATACCGAAAATGTACACAGACCTCAGAAAAAGAGTCACCAGTGTCCTAAAAAATGCAGCTGTACCCAATGTCCACTTAACCACGGACATGTGGACAAGTGGAGCAGGGCAGGGTCAGGACTATATGACTGTGACAGCCCACTGGGTAGATGTATGGACTCCCGCCGCAAGAACAGCAGCGGCGGCACCAGTAGCAGCATCTCGCAAACGCCAACTCTTTCCTAGGCAGGCTACGCTTTGTATCACCGCTTTCCAGAATACGCACACAGCTGAAAACCTCTTACGGCAACTGAGGAAGATCATCGCGGAATGGCTTACCCCAATTGGACTCTCCTGTGGATTTGTGGCATCGGACAACGCCAGCAATATTGTGTGTGCATTAAATCTGGGCCAATTCCAGCACGTCCCATGTTTTGCACATACCTTGAATTTGGTGGTGCAGAATTTTTTAAAAAACGACAGGGGCGTGCAAGAGATGCTGTCGGTGGCCAGAAGAATTGCGGGACACTTTCGGCGTACAGGCACCACGTACAGAAAACTGGAGCACCACCAAAAACTACTGAACCTGCCCTGCCATCATCTGAAGCAAGAAGTGGTAACGAGGTGGAATTCAACCCTCTATATGCTTCAGAGGTTGGAGGAGCAGCAAAAGGCCATTCAAGCCTATACAATTGAGCACGATATAGTAGGTGGAATGCACCTGTCTCAAGTGCAGTGGAGAATGATTTCAACGTTGTGCAAGGTTCTGATGCCCTTTGAACTTGCCACACGTGAAGTCAGTTCAGACACTGCCAGCCTGAGTCAGGTCATTCCCCTCATCAGGCTTTTGCAGAAGAAGCTGGAGGCATTGAAGAAGGAGCTAACACGGAGCGATTCCGCTAGGCATGTGGGACTTGTGGATGCAGCCCTTAATTCGCTTAACAAGGATTCACGGGTGGTCAATCTGTTGAAATCAGAGCACTACATTTTGGCCACCGTGCTCGATCCTAGATTTAAAGCCTACCTTGGATCTCTCTTTCCGGCAGACACAGGTCTGCTGGGGTTGAAAGACCTGCTGGTGACAAAATTGTCAAGTCAAGCGGAACGCGACCTGTCAACATCTCCTCCTTCACATTCTCCCGCAACTGGGGGTGCGAGGAAAAGGCTCAGAATTCCGAGCCCACCCGCTGGCGGTGATGCAGGGCAGTCTGGAGCGACTGCTGATGCTGACATCTGGTCCGGACTGAAGGACCTGACAACGATTACGGACATGTCGTCTACTGTCACTGCATATGATTCTCTCAACATTGATAGAATGGTGGAGGATTATATGAGTGACCGCATCCAAGTAGGCACGTCACACAGTCCGTACTTATACTGGCAGGAAAAAGAGGCAATTTGGAGGCCCTTGCACAAACTGGCTTTATTCTACCTAAGTTGCCCTCCCACAAGTGTGTACTCCGAAAGAGTGTTTAGTGCCGCCGCTCACCTTGTCAGCAATCGGCGTACGAGGTTACATCCAGAAAATGTGGAGAAGATGATGTTCATTAAAATGAATTATAATCAATTCCTCCGCGGAGACATTGACCAGCAGCAATTGCCTCCACAAAGTACACAGGGAGCTGAGATGGTGGATTCCAGTGGGGACGAATTGATAATCTGTGAGGAGGGGGATGTACACGGTGATATATCGGAGGGTGAAGATGAGGTGGACATCTTGCCTCTGTAGAGCCAGTTTGTGCAAGGAGAGATTAATTGCTTCTTTTTTGGGGGGGGTCCAAACCAACCCGTCATATCAGTCACAGTCGTGTGGCAGACCCTGTCACTGAAATGATGGGTTGGTTAAAGTGTGCATGTCCTGTTTTGTTTATACAACATAAGGGTGGGTGGGAGGGCCCAAGGATAATTCCATCTTGCACCTCTTTTTTCTTTTCTTTTTCTTTGCATCATGTGCTGATTGGGGAGGGTTTTTTGGAAGGGACATCCTGCGTGACACTGCAGTGCCACTCCTAGATGGGCCCGGTGTTTGTGTCGGCCACTAGGGTCGCTAATCTTACTCACACAGCTACCTCATTGCGCCTCTTTTTTTCTTTGCGTCATGTGCTGTTTGGGGAGGGTTTTTTGGAAGGGACATCCTGCGTGACACTGCAGTGCCACTCCTAGATGTGCCCGGTGTTTGTGTCGGCCACTAGGGTCGCTAATCTTACTCACACAGTCAGCTACCTCATTGCGCCTCTTTTTTTCTTTGCGTCATGTGCTGTTTGGGGAGGGTTTTTTGGAAGGGCCATCCTGCGTGACACTGCAGTGCCACTCCTAGATGGGCCCGGTGTTTGTGTCGGCCACTAGGGTCGCTTATCTTACTCACACAGCGACCTCGGTGCAAATTTTAGGACTAAAAATAATATTGTGAGGTGTGATGTGTTCAGAATAGGCTGAAAATGAGTGTAAATTATGTTTTTTGAGGTTAATAATACTTTGGGATCAAAATTACCCCCAAATTCTATGATTTAAGCTGTTTTTTAGGGTTTTTTTAAAAAAACACCCGAATCCAAAACACACCCGAATCCGACAAAAAAAATTCGGTGAGGTTTTGCCAAAACGCGGTCGAACCCAAAACACGGCCGCGGAACCGAACCCAAAACCAAAACACAAAACCCGAAAAATTTCCGGCGCTCATCTCTACAAAATAACCCACCCAAATCTAACTCTCTCTGCACATGTTATATCTGCACCCCCTGCAGTGCACATGGTTTTGCCCAATTGCTAACAAACTTGCTGCTGCGATCAACTCAGAATTACCCCCATAAACAAATAACATAAAGCATTACATGGTTATATATAATAGGGAACAGTATAGACAGACACAGACGAGAAACAGATTATCATACTGAAGAGACATAAGTACAAACCCAAAAATATATAGAGGAGTTTTATCAAAGCTTGGAGAGAGGTAAAATGGTGAGAGATAAAGTACTAACCAATCAGCCTCAGATACCCCTTTGAGGCAGAAGCCCCGGCTCCAACCCATGTCCGACCTGGGACGCTGAACATAGGTCGGAGCCGAGGCTTCTGATGTACTTACCCTTTCACTCCACCACCAGGACCTGGGCTATTCCTGGGCCATCACTGTTCACACAGGACGCTTGGAGATGAAGTCATCTCCAAGCGCTTTTGATCCCGCCAATCAGCAGCATTTTCGGCATGACCTGGGCCATGCCTTTCACACTGCAGTTGACTGGGTAGGACCTACGAATAACCCTGGGCACCACCCTGCAATAATCCAGGTTCTCAGTTCAGTGTGAATGGGGTATGTCTTTCATTTTACAGGCTTAGGGGGAGATGTATTAAAAGCAGACGGCTGGTGACTGTCTGCCAGCATACTGATTGGTGGATGACTGGAGCTATCCACTAGTAAATGTACGTTTTACAGCATCTGCCTATGACTTGCAGCACATTGGGAGCAATAAATACAGGGGCTAGGTCAGACCCCGAAGGATCTGTGTCATGATGTGAAAAAAGTACTAATGTTTGCGAATGGGTACTGTGACACAGGATTCAGTATATCATCAGACTGTCAGTGATTGACAGCCAGATGCCATTTGGGGGTTGGGGAGAGGGCGGCGACGGCCTCCATT
Source organism: Pseudophryne corroboree (assembly GCF_028390025.1). Lineage (NCBI taxonomy): Eukaryota > Metazoa > Chordata > Amphibia > Anura > Myobatrachidae > Pseudophryne > Pseudophryne corroboree. Next base: position 423,102,526 of record NC_086452.1, on the reverse strand, counting down.
TGTGAAAATGGGAGGAAAGAGGCCAGCATCCCCATTGTTGTAAGGAGATTCCCTGGCCTCTTACAAGGATCTGTGACGGTTGGCTTGCGCAACCCCATGTGTGCCGCACGCTGTTTGATGGTGTCGCAGCGATCCGAAGATGCGCACTAGGATGCAGCTTGGATCTCTACTGCAACAGGACATGCCTACTTGTTATAGATGTCTTCTGCTACCCGAGCAGTAACTAGACATTTTGGTGCCCTGTGCCAGACAGAGAATTGGTGCCCCCCTCCCCTCCCTTTCCCCATATCCAAAATATGGACAATGTGTGGGGAAAATATAGGGGCGTGCCTTCATGGGGAAGGGGCATGGCCACAGAACAGGGCCGCTTATACTTGTTATGCCACAGTAGAGCCCCTTATACACATTATACCAGGTAGAGCCCCTTATACACATTATACCAGGAAGAGACCCTTATACATATTATGCCAGGTAGAGCCTCTTATACACATTATGCAAGGTAGTGCCCCTACACCTACAAGAACTAGGTGTATGCGGAGGGGGCACTGCAGGATAGGGGGCACTGCTGGCGGCACTTGTCAATTACCTATTTTAATTACTTTCACTTGCAGCTTCCCCCCTTTTTGAAGCCTAAAATCTCCTGACCACCCCTCTCTCCTGGGCCTTCTCTGGGATGAATCCTGTCATGCCCCTTCCCACGAAGGTGCACCAATTCTCTCTCTGGCACAGGGCACCAAGAAGTCTACTTACAGCTCTGCTCCACCTCATTCCTCCTCCTCCTAGGAGCACACGAGGGAGAGACTCAGACTGCCCAGTGCTGCCTGCTGTAATGCATAGTAGCAGCGCTACTATTATACAACTATTATACATTGTAGCAGGCAGCGCTGCAGCTGGTGACTGCGCATACATAGGCAGCCAACTGGGGTGGATGCGGCCGGTGCTAAGAACCATCTGCACCACCCTAGTTATGACCCTGCCTGCTACATTTACCTACAGAGCTATCGCTACTTCAACCACATCTGAATTAGCCACACAGTTCCCAGTGTTGTGACCTAAGCTGGAAGTGATCATTATCACTGTGCCACTAACTAAGCAGCAAAACAAAGTTTCACAATGTTATTAGTAATGAGCACAGAAATTACAAGTCGTGCACAAGGGGAATGAGACCATGGGGTAAATTTACCAAGCAAGCTGCCGCTACTCTGTGCGTGTTTAATCAGCAAATGGAAAATGGCTATATAGTACTATTCAATGCAAAGCTTATATAGAGATATCTTTATAATGTGTTTGGGAGGACATCATTTTCAAAGGTTTTTTTTACATATACAGTAAAGGGCTTTATCCAGTTTTAACATAGATTGAGTTCTCGTTATATTAGATATAAAGGCCCTGATTTTGGATAAAAGGCATTAGATCTAATACTCTGTCCGGTCGCTGTAGCCTTCTAGCTCCCTTATGCTAATGTCAGTGGCGCACGCAGGGGGGGTTCCAAGTACCTGGATACCCCCCCTGATGAGCTGTATCTTTTATTTTTGAGACGGAGACACAGCTGTCTCCGTCTCAGTTAAAATCCGCGATCGCGACCGCGGAGCTGCTGCACTGATGCAGCATCAGAGAGCTACAGTAGCTCTCTGCTTGTAGAATGTCCGGAGGGGTGGAGGGGGGAGCTGCTGGCTGCGCATGCTCAGCCACAGCAGCTCCCTCCGTCCTCACATTGCTGCCTGTCTGCTCCCAGCCCCTGATGGAACCCTATGTATGTATGTACTGTATGTACTTATTTGTAGTTATGTATGTATGTATGTATGTATGTATGTATGTACAGTATGTGTGTTTGTGTCTATCTGCTTGTGTATGTATGTATTTATATATGTGTGTATGTATGACTGTATCTATGTATGAATGTGTGTGTGTGTGTGTGTGTGTGTGTGTGTGTGTGTGCGCGTGCATGCAGCGGTCTTTGTGAGTAGATTAATGTATTAAAGTACAAAAGGCATAGTGTACCGACGTTTCAACGCTGCGCAGGGCATTTTTTTCAAGGTGCTATGCTGTAGGCTTGACAAAAACGCCCTGCTCTGTGTTGACACGGTACAATATGCTTTTTGTGCTTTTATACATTCATTTACTCACATAGACAGCTGAGTGCCTCCTGATTTCTACTGCATGGAGAGGGTGTGTGTATATGTGTGTATGTGTGTGTGTGTGTATATATATATATATATATATATGTCAGTGGCGGTTCTTGCCACGGGCAAGCAGGACTTTTGCCCGGGGCGCCGCCTTCCGGAGGGCGCTGGCGCCATCCGGAGGGCGCCGCACCGTGGCAAGATCCGCCACTGCTGCCCGCTGTGTCCCCCGTCCGCCTCCGCTGCCCGCTGCCGTCCCCGTCCTCGGCGCCTCCTGTGAAGGGAACTAGACGCTATGCGTCTAGTTTCCCTTCATGGAGAGTAACTGCTGAGCGGTGCGCGATGACGTCATCGCGCACCGCACAGCAAAGGTCCTCTCCACGAAGGGAACTAGACGCATAGCGTCTAGTTTCTCTTCGTGGAGAGGACCTTTTGCTGTGCGGTGCGTGATGACGTCATCGCGCACCGCTCAGCATTCAAGCGGCGCTTTCAATGTACAGGGGGCGTGACTCGCCACGCCCCCTGTATTAGGCCACGCCCTTTCCTGCCCGGGGCGCTCTGCGCCCTTGAACCGGCCCTGATATATGTATATGTATATATATATATATATATATATATAGAGAGAGAGAGACGGGCGGCACTCCTCGGATTAAAAAAATACAGCAGCTACACAAGCTTAATTTCAACGTTTCAGGTGCTACTTTATTGGCACCTTTCGTCAGGACGAAAGGTGCCAATAAAGTAGCACCTGAAACGTTGAAATTAAGCTTGTGTAGCTGCTGTATTTTTTTAATTCGAGGAGTGCCGCCCATCTCGCTCTCTCTCTACATGTTCCTTCTGGACCGTGGGAAGGCACCCAGGTATTTAAAACAAAATTACATGGAGTGCTGGTCATTGTGGATTTGTTGAGATGAGCGGGTTCGGTTCGTCGAGGTCCGAACCCCCCCGAACTTCACCTATTTTACACGGGTCCGAGGCAGCCTCGGATCTTCCCGCCTTGCTCGGTTAATCCGAACGAGGACGAATGTCATCATCCCGCTGTCGGATTCTCGCGAGATTCGTATTCCATATAAAAAGACGCGCGTCGCCGCCATTTTCACTCGTGCATTGGAGATTGATTAGAGATGAGCGGGTTCGGTTCATCGAGATCCGAAACCCCCCGAACTTCACCTATTTTACATGGGTCCGAGGCAGCCTCGGATCTTCCCGCCTTGCTCAGTTAATCCGAACGAGGACGAATGTCATCATCCCGCTGTCGGATTCTCGCGAGATTCGTATTCCATATAAAGAGCCGCGCGTCGCCGCCATTTTCACTTGTGCATTGGAGATTGAACGGAGAGGACGTGGCTACGTTCTCTGCCTGAAAAGCTCCATATCTGTGCTCAGTGTGCTGCAAATATCTGTGCTCAGTGTGCTGCAAATATCTGTGCTCAGTGTGTTGCAAATATCTACGTTCTCGTCCTGAAAAGCTCCATATCTGGGCTCAGTGTGCTGCAAATATCTACTTTCTCTGCCTGAAAAGCTCCATATCTGTGATCAGTGTGCTGCAAATATCTGTGCTTAGTGTGCCGCATTGTGGGGACCACCAGTATATAATTATAGTAGTACAGTACAGTAGGCCATTGCTGTATCTTGCAGCTCCGTGTCAGACTCAGTTCTAGACAGTATCCTGATCATCAGTGCTCAATATCTGCTGCATTGTTGTGTGACCAGTATATACTATATATATTATATATAGTAGTACAGTGCAGCATTTTGGTGACCACCAGTATAGTAGTACAGTACAGTAGGCCATTACTGTATCTTGCAGCTCTGTGTCACTTTAAGTATCCATATCTGTGCTGCATTGTTGTGAGCAGTATATATAGTAGTACAGTGCAACATTTTGGTGACCGACAGTATATAGTTGTACAGTACAGTAGTCCATTGCTGTAACTTGCAGCTCCGTGTCACTGCAAGTATCCATATCTGTGCTGCATTGTTGTGAGCAGTATATAGTAGTATAGTGCAGCATTTTGGTGACCAACAGTATATAGTTGTACAGTACAGTAGTCCATTGCTGTATCTTGCAGCTCCGTATCACTTCAAGTATCCATATCTGTGCTGCATTGTTGTGAGCAGTATATAGTAGTACAGTACAGTAGGCCATTGCTATCGATATAATAATATTACTGGCATATAATTCCACACATTAAAAAATGGAGAACAAAAATGTGGAGGGTAAAATAGGGAAAGATCAAGATCCACTGTCACTAGTCATGGCAGAGATGATGAAATGCCATCAACGTCGTCTGCCAAGGCCGATGCCCAATGTCATAGTAGAGAGCATGTAAAATCCAAAATACAAAAGTTCAGTAAAATGACCCAAAAATCTAAATTAAAAGCGTCTGATGAGAAGCGTAAACTTGCCAATGTGCCATTTACGACACGGAGTGGCAAGGAACGGCTGAGGCCCTGGCCTATGTTCATGGCTAGTGGTTCAGCTTCACATGAGGATGGAAGCACTCATCCTCCCGCTAGAAAAATGAAAAGACTTAAGCTGGCAAAAGCACAGCAAAGAACTGTGCGTTCTTCTAAATCACAAATCCCCAAGGAGAGTCCAATTGTGTCTGTTGCGATGCCTGACCTTCCCAACACTGGATGGGATGAGGTGGCTCCTCCCCACCATTTGCACGCCCCCTGCAAGTGCTGGAAGGAGCACCCACAGTCCAGTTCCTGATAGTCAAATTGAAGATGTCACTGTTGAAGTACACCAGGATGAGGATATGGGTGTTGCTGGCACTGAGGAGGAAATTGACAAGGAGGATTCTGATGGTGAGGTGGTTTGTTTAAGTCACGCACCCGGAGAGACACCTGTTGTCCGTGGGATGAATAAGGCCATTGACATGCCTGGTCAAAATACAAAAAAAATCACCCCATTCGGTGTGGAATTATTTCAACAGAAATGCGGACAACTGGTGTTAATCCGTGTGTTGCCTTTGTCAAGCTGTAATAAGTAGGGGTAAGGACGTTAACCACCTAGGAACATCCTCCCTTATACGTCACCTGGAGCGCATTCATCAGAAATCATTGACAAGTTCAAAAACTTTGGGTGACAGTGGAAGCAGTCCACTGACAACTAAATCCCTTCCTCTTGTACCCAAGCTCCTGCGAACCACACCACCAACTCCCTCAGTGTCAATTTCCTCCTTAAAGACAGGAAAGCCAATAGTCCTGCAGGCCATGTCACTGGCAAGTCTGACGAGTCCTCTCCTGACTGGGATTCCTCCGATGGATTCTTGAGTGTAACGTCTACTGCTGCTGGTGCTGCTGTTGTTGCTGCTGGGAGTCGATCATCATCCCAGAGGGGAAGTTGGAAGACCACTTGTACTACTTTCAGTAAGCAATTGACTGTCCAACAGTCCTTTGCGAGAAAGATTAAATATCACAGCAGTCATCCTGTTGCAAAGCGGATAACTCAGGCCTTGGCAGCTGTGTTGGTGTTTGACGTACGTCTGGTATCCGGCGTTACTTCACAGGGACTTAGAGAATTTCTTGAGGTAGTGTGTCTCCGGTACCAAATAACATCTAGGTTCCACTTCTCTAGGCAGGCGTTACCGAGAATGTACACAGACGTCAGAAAAAAGGTCACCAGTGTCCTAAAAAATGCAGTTGTACCCAATGTCCACTTAACCACAGACATGTGGACAAGTGGAGCAGGGCAGACTCAGGACTATATGACTGTGACACCCCACTGGGTAGATGTATTGCCTCCCGCAGCAAGAACAGCAGCAGCGGCACCAGTAGCAGCATCTCGCAAATGCCAACTCGTTCCTAGGCAGGCTACGCTTTGTATCACCGCTTTCCATAAGAGGCACACAGCTGACAACCTCTTACGGAAACTGAGGAACATCATCGCAGATTGGCTTACCCCAATTGGACTCTCCTGGGGATTTGTGACATCGGACAACGCCACCAATATTGTGCGTGCATTACATGTGGCCAAATTCCAGCACGTCCCATGTTTTGCATATACATTGAATTTGGTGGTGCAGAATTTAAAAAAAAAACGACAGGGGCGTGCAAGAGATGCTGTCGGTGGCCCGAAGAATTGCGGGCCACTTTCGGCATTCAGCCACCGCGTGCCAAAGACTGGAGCACCAGCAAACACTCCTGAACCTGCCCTGCCATCATCTGAAGCAAGAGGTGGTAATGAGGAGGAATTCAATCCTCTATATGCTTCAGAGGATGGAGGAGCAGCAAAAGTCAATTCAAGCTTATACATCTGCCTACGATATAGGCAAAGTAGGGGGAATGCACCTGACTCAAGCGCAGTGGAGAATGATTTCAATGTTGTGCAAGGTTCTGCAACCCTTTGAACTTGCCACACGTGAAGTCAGTTCAGACACTGCCAGCCTGAGTCAGGTCATTCCCCTCATCAGGCTTTTGCAGAAGCAACTGGCGAGATTGAAGGAGGAGCTAAAATGGAGCGATTCCGCTAGGCATGTGGGACTTGTGGATGGAACCACGATTCACGGGTGGTCAATCTGTTGAAATCAGAGCACTACATTTTGGCCACCGTGCTCGATCCTAGGTTTAAAGCCTACGTTGTAGCTCTCTTTCCGGCAGACATAAGTCTGCAGATGTTCAAAGACCTGCTGGTGAGACACTTGTCAAGTCAAGTGGAATGTGACCCGCCAACAGCTCCTCCTTCATTTTCTCCCGCCACTGGAGCTGCCAGGAAATGGATCAGATTTCAAAAACCACCCGCTGGCGGTGATGCAGGGCAGTCAGGAGCGAAAACTGACATCTGGTCCGGACTTAATGACCTGCCAACGATTACTGACATGTCGTCTACTGTCACTGCATATCATTCTGTCACCATTGAAAGAATGGTGAAGGATTATATGAGTGACAGCATCCAAGTAGGCACGTCAGACAGTCCGTACTTATACTGGCAGGAAAAAGAGGCAGTTTGGAGGCCCTTGCACAAACTGGCTTTATTTTACCTAAGTTGCCCCCCCCCCCCCCCCCCTCCAGTGTGTACTCCGAAAGAGTGTTTAGTGCAGCCGGTCACCTTGTCAGCGTTCGGCGTACAAGGTTACTTCCACAAAATGTGGAGAAGATGATGTTCATCAAAATTAATTATAATCAATTCCTCCGTGGAGACATTCACCAGCAATTGCCTCCAGAAAGTACACAGGTACCTGAGATGGTGGATTCCAGTGGGGACGAATTAATTGTCTGTGAGGAGGGGGATGTACACAGTGAAAGGGGTGAGGAATCGGAGGATGATGATGAGGTGGACATCTTGCCTCTGTAGAGCCAGTTTGAGCAAGGAGAGATTGATTGCTTCTTTTTTTGGTGGGGGCCCAAACCAACCAGTCATTTCAGCCACAGTCGTGTGGCAGACCCTGTGGCTGAAATGATGGGTTTGTTAAAGTGTGCATGTCCTGTTTATACAACATAAGGGTGGGTGGGAGGGCCCAAGGACAATTCCATCTTTGCCTCATGTGATGTTTGCGGCCAATGTTTGGGGCCAATTTTTAGAAGTGCCATCCTGTCTGCCACTGCAGTGACACTCCTAGATGGGCCAGGTGTATGTGCCGGCCACTTGGGTCGCTTAGCTTAGTCATCCAGCGACCTCGGTGCACATTTTAGGACTAAAAATAATATTGTGAGGTGTTCAGAATAGACTGAAAATAAATGAGTGGAAATTATGGTTATTGAGGTTAATAATACTATAGGATCAAAATTACCCCCAAATTCTATGATTTAAGCTGTTTTTGAGGGGTTTTTGAAAAAAAACACCTGAATCCAAAGCACACCCGAATCCGACAAAAAATTTTAAGGGAGGTTTTGCCAAAACGCGTCCGAATCCAAAACACGGCCGCGGAACCGAATCCAAACCCAAAACTCGAAAAATTTCCAGTGCACATCTCTAATATATATATATATATATATACACACAGCCAAGCACCCACACTCCCACGGAAACCCCCCTTACTAAATCCCGCGTTGGCCCCTGAATGTCCATCTTCACACTGCTGGCCGGCCTTCCCACTGTGTTTCTATCCGCATCTGCAGCTGTCATCATTACACCCACTCTCATGTTGGGCGCAAAAGATCCATCTGAAACCGACGTTCCTTCTGTGTCCGCGTGGCACAAATAACCACGGAAGTCTGCCTACATTCCATGAGACCGGACAGCTCCGTGCTGCCCAGAAACAACCATTCCACCAAATGAGTGCTCAGTTAGGGATGGCCATCGACCATTGATGTTTCCTAATTATTGATGGTTTATGGCCGATGTCAAATGCTTTTGCCATCGATGGAAGATAAACAGATGGTTTCCCTCCATCGATGGCACAGCATAAACTAATATTAAGTTTTGTTTTTTTTTTTGCAAGGTTGGGACATGGCATAGCCCCGCCCCTGACACCCGCTAAGCACCACCCCTGATTTTTTTATTGGTCCACGGACCAGCCATCACCTTTCAGTGGTGGCCATCCCTATGCTCAGTCAAAGGAAGGATCGGGTCGTACGCTGTTAGTCTCCGTCCGTGTGTGCATGCATGGTGAGCTGCATGTGCAGTATGCGACCGCTTTATACAACACGTGCAGTTTGCGGTTATCCCTGGAATCCAGCTGCATTTGCACTACCGTCCGACTCAGGCCCATTTGTATGTATATTTTTGTGAAGTTTTGTTGATGCTTGAGAAAGATCTAGTGCTTAGTGTGAGCTGTTTTTTAATGCTTAATTATGGTTATTGAAACTGTATACAGGAGTTGGAGGAAGATAAGACAGGCTAAGATGGCAAACTGATAATTTCTGCTTATTTCTACCCACTCCTAAAGTGATACCACATATGCCATATGGGGGATGGGGCCGCCACAAATAGCTGCATTAACAACAAACCCAGAAAACAACAACACATTTAGGGAGCGCGTCTAAATATACATGAAGATCGAAACATATACAGTAACAAGAGCAGGAACTAGTGCTATACTGCGCCAGCTTATACCCATACTGTACCGGGGCACCTATCTCCTTCAGTCTGAAGTACATATAAACATGTTACTCTAAAATATCACATTAGAACTTCTCCTTTTTGTATTATTAGTGCTCCTGAATTACAAGTCTACACAATTCCATCCATTATGCGCTGTGAATTAACTTGTTAAATGACATTTTGGTGATACACGGACCTTTACAGGTTTATGGCAACCACATACAGCTGCCAGTGTGACATTTTATTACAGTGAGAAGGAGGAGACTCTGAGGGAGATTTATCAAAGCTTGGAGAGAGATAAAGTACCAGCGAATTAGCTCCTGTCAGTTTTCAAACACAGCCTGTACAATCAGTGTCAGACTGGGGCGTGAAGGGCTCTTTGGGGGGATGCAGTAGTAGGGGCCCATGCTTAAGGTTGTGGCAAGTCTCCCATATCCCTCTCCCCACCGCCCGCACCCCCCCTTTTCACCCGCTCACCCCTCGGGCGATGACGCGTTTCGCGTTAAATCGCATCATCGTAGCCCCGCCCTCCGCTTTACGATGCCGGTAATGTGGGTATTGTAAAGCGGTGGCCGGGGCTACAGGTACCCCGTACTGCCTCCTCCACGCCCCCGGCCCAACTCCTCCATGCCCCCGGACCGCCCCCTATATATAGTGAATACTGCTAGCACATGCATGATAATGTACCAGATTAATAACAAGAATGCCCTGTAGAGAATATACCAGAGTCCTGTGCAGTATAATGTAACGTAAGTATAATGGGTGGTATTCAGTATGACGGCTGTTGGGATCCCTGCGCTCAGTATACCGGCGCCGGTATCCTGACACCCGGCATACCACGACTATTCTCCCTCTTGGGAGTCCACGACCCCCCTGGAGGGAGAATAAATAGCATGGCGCGCATAGCGTGCCACCATGCCCGCAGTGTGGCGAGCGCAGCAAGCTCGCAAGGGGCTCATTTTCGCTCGCCCCGCCGCCAGCATGCCGGCAGTCAGGATCCCAGCGCCGGTATGTTGGGCGCCAGGATCCCGACCGCCGGCATAACATCATACTTGCCTACTCTCCCGGAAGCTGCGGGAGGCTCTTGTTTTTTGGGGAAGCCCCCCGCACCCCCGGAAGAGTAGGCAGGTCTCCCGCATCCTGCTTATACCCTAGTGATGCGGGCAGGATGAAGAAATAAACTCCTGTATACGCGAGTCTGTGGAGTGGGGAGGGGTTAAAATGACGCAAATCAGAGAGTGGGGGTGGGGCTTAATGATGTCATAGCCCGGCCCCACCCCCCAATTCTCCTGCAGTGTCTCCTCTCCGGGTTTCTCCCAGAGAGGCGATATTTAAAGTCGGCAAGTATGCATAACATACTACACCCAAGTATAATGTATAATTCAAGTGCAGTCTGGAACCTGATCCCTAAAGGAGGTGCCCCCCACCCCCTGGCAGTGGGCCCACGGGGGCGGGTTTGGCTTGTAAAACCTGTGAGCAAGTCCGGCCCTGTGTATAATGACAGGAGCTGATTGGTTGGTATGTTATATCTCTCCACTTTTCTCTCTCCAAGTTTTGATCAATCTTTTCCTATACAACAAAAAATAATCTAGATAGGGGACTGAATATCACAGAACTAGTTTCACTTCATTTTTCATTAATTTTATTACAGCAAAAACGAACCAACAGCGTGTGCACTTTGGCCCGATTCATGATTGTAAGGAATTGCACAGGCGCAAGGAAGCGACTGTGCAATTCTGTGTCATTAAAATTCAAAGTGCAGCAGGAGGCGTCTGTAAGAGATAGATGTCTCCTGTTTGTGAGGATCTGAGAGCTGCATCTGCGGATGCAGCCCAGATCACCGTCCCGACCATCGGTCACAATTCGCAATGGTTTTAGGCACCGGCCAGCCTGGTCCAGGAAGACTGCATCCGACGACGCAGGCCACACGCCTCTTTAGAAATTCGGTGCAGGTGTCGCCCCCCAAACAATTGGCATGAGGGTTCTGCTCAAATCCATCTGTGCATCCACAGAATTTCTTCCCATAGGAAGGAGCGTGACTCTGAGAACAAGCGGCATCTGAAGATGGCATTGGTTCTCACAGGCAAATTCCGAAAACTTTACGTTTTCAGAGTTTTGCTGACTATCAGGCAGTCCTATCTGACCCAGGGACGTGTGGTGAGCCAAACAGCTCAGGAGGCACTGGATAACTGGCCTGTTACATAAAATATATGGAAACTAGCATTTTCACATGTGTAACGGGTCATTTAGTGATGAATAGGCCCCTCCATCAGGAGCTGCCTGGTAACGTTTAGCCTGGGGGGAAAATACATTCATGTGGTCCTGGCTTTTCTACCAGCCCTCCCTGCATATCTCCCTGTGGTCTCATTGTCTTACCTGCATATATCCCTGATTACCCACACTATGACTGTCCCAGGATGGTATCGTAATCCTGACGGTCGTTGTCCTGACAGTCAGAATGTCAATAGCAGTATCCCGACGTTCCAAATCCTGACGGATTCCTGTGAGTATTTTACTACATCCCCTGTCTCTCATTACCCCCTCCCTAGTTCTCGCTCACTGCCAGTTCCTTACATATAACACTGAGGCCATCGCAGCACACACTGACCTCACAGCCACAGTGCCCCCCACAGGACACACTGTCCCCCTCACAGCTCTCACTATCTACCCAGTGCACTCAGGGGGTAATTCAGATCTGATCGTAGATGTGCTAAATTTAGTACATCTACGATCACTTTCTAGTCTACCCCGCATGTCAGGCCCTGCCCTCCCAACCCCGCACGGTGCAAAAGCATCACACAGCAGCGATGGTTTTGCACCTGGCGAGTAGCTGCGCTGGCAGGCATCTATTCGCTGCGTCCTGACGTCACACGCAGTCGCTGCGGGCTGCCCTCCCCCCAAAGGTCCAGACACGCCTGCGTTGTCCGGACCGCGCCCCACCAACGGCATTTTAACACCATTGGCACGCCCCCTCCCGCCTCTGTCTGTTAATCAGGCAGAGGCAATCGCAGCCTTGAGATGCCGTTAGCATCTCACTGGGCTCCCAGGGTGCTCACGCATCTCACTGACACCCCTGACAGAATACATTCTCCTTTCTCTGATCCCCTGCCACAGTGACCCCATCACAGCTCACATGCTGCCCCCCACAGTACACACTGACCCCCTCACAGCCATCCCCCCTTTATGGTCCACCTCAGAGAACTCCCCACTCCCTTCTATGTCAACCAGGCAATTCTTCTCTCTCCTTCACTGTCCACATCACAGCACTCTTTGGTCCCTTCAGTGTCCACCTCAAAGTGCTCCCCAACTTCAATAACCACCTCACTCTCCCAAGCCCCTTCAATACCCCTCTCACAGCACTCCCCCTGGCCCCTTCAGTGTCCACCCCACAGCATTTCCCCATCCCACAGCACTCCCTGACCAGCACTTTCAATGTCCATCTCACACCACTCCCAGTGACCTCTATACAGTTTAACTCCCAGCACTCACTACCCCATCAATGTCCACCCTATAGTACACCCCCCTCCTTCCCCCAGCACCTTCAATATCCACCCCCAGCAGCTTGACTGTCCTCCCCCAACCCCACCCTACAGCACTCTATTCTTGAAAGACAGCAAATTTCTCGCTGGCAGTGGCATGCAGCCAAACTCTTGTCACTCACAATCGCGCATGCTGCCTGCTGTGAGACTGGGAGGAGTTTAGGGAGGCAGAGCTGCCTGGCTGCTCCAATTGTATATAGCACAACTGAGAGTGGCCAGGAGCATCCGCAGCAGCTGCCATGCTGCTGTTTTGCTTGCCTCCCGCACTCTACACATATAAAGAGAGAGAGCGGCTGCGGGCGACCCTGCAGCACTGAAAGTGGCACACTGCCCCCCCGGCCCAGCCCACCACTGCACTCGGTGTGCTGTAAATACAATATGATTGGTAGATAGTTCCAGCCATTCACCAAACTGGGAATGGAAACCTCCTAGTTGGACTTTTAGAAGCACCTTGGGGTTGTCCAACAGTGGTCAGGGTACGCAGGCTCAGGTTTATGAAACATAAACATGTTAAGATCAGAAAGTTTAGAAGTAACATGAGCTTAGTAGTACTTGGTATAAAGTCAGGTTTGACTTGGCATGGAAAATGAGAACATTACTTATGTTAGACATACAGGGCGGGATGTACTATAAGACATCGCAGCCCCTCGCCGCCTACTGCAGCGATACTAATCGCATATGTACTAACATATGCGATTAGTATCGCAATGCGGTATAGGAGGCTCCCGCGATGATGTCTTCAGGGGTCGGCGGGGTTCTTCGTCACCTCCCAGACCCGGGAGGTGATGTGTGCGGGGAGTCCCCAGGCTCCTCCTCCTCCCCCCTGCAGCCGGAAGGAGACAAGGCTGTGCTGCGGGGGAGAAGGAGGAGGGGGGCCACACCAGCAGCAGCACACAGGTATGCGGGGGTACGGGGGTCATCGTGAGCGGCGCGGGGCGGCGGCGGGATGCGGCGGTACGAATCCCATAGGGTATCGCCAGAAAAAGATGGCAATACCCTATGGGGCGAAAGCGGTCGGCGGTTAGTACATATGAAAATGCGGTAAAACTTAGGTTTTACTGCATTTTCCCTGTAGTAAATCCCGCCCACATTCATTTGAAACTCTTAGTGGCTCACTGGCCTGACATCTGCTCATCTCCAAAACTGATGGAACAGTACTAAGGGGGAGATGTTTCAAGCCTCAGAGAGTGATAAAGTGGAGAAAGATAAAGTATAGCAACCAGTCAGCTCCCAACTGCCATGTTATAGGCTGTGTTTTAAAAATGACAGTTAGGAGTTGTTTGGTTGGTGCTTATCTCTCTCCAAGGCTTGATACATCTTCCCCTTAGTCCTTACATACTGTACTATGGTTCCCATCACGGCTGATATCTGATGTTAAGGTGAAACTATGTGCACCATCTGAACAATGTGACCATGGTACATATGCATCAACACTTGGAGAGAGATAAAGGGGGTGATTCATAGCTGATTGTAGATGTGCTAATTTAGCATATCCACGATCAGTTTCTCTGACATGCGGGGGGAGAGGGGGGACGCAAAGCACAGGACTAGTCCGCCCCGAATGTCAGGACTCCCCCCCCGTACAGGTGCGACAGCATCGCACGGCGCTGATGCTTTTGCACCCGCCAAGTAGCTCCCTGCCTGCGCAGCCTATTTGTGCTAACAGGCGGCTACCCGCTGCATCCCGGGTCGTAGACTCGTAGCTGCTGCATGTGACGTCACGCAGCCACCGTGGGCCGCCCCCCCCCAATGGTCCGGACACGCCTGCGTTGTCCAGACCGTGCAACATCAACGGTATTCTAACGCCATTGGCACGCCCCCTCCTGTCCCACGACTGCCTATCAATCAGGCAGAGGCGATCGCAGCCCTAAGATACTTTTAGCAAGTCACTGGGCCTCCCAGGGTTCGCACGTGCAGTGCACCTGCTGCGTGAGCACACTCCTCAAAGGGCTTCAGACTGCGATCCAGTCTGAATTAGGCCCCAAGTACCAACCAATCACCTCCTAATTGTCATATTGCAAACACAGCCTGTAATGGCATTTAGGAGCTGATTGGCTGGTACTTTATCTCGCTCCATTTTATCTCTCTCCAAGAGTTGATGCATATGTCCCTATTAGTATGGATGCTGCAATGCGCTTCGAGAAGTGCAAAGTGAGAGTCTATTGGCCGCCACAGCTCACGGAAGCATATTGAAGAGATACATGATAACTGAATAAGATCATGACAGTTATTTCATTTCTACCTTTTTCAGTCTATTTTTTGATGCCAGAATGGCTTTGTCTGTAACCAAAACCCACATGACGCCATGCAAAGCCTACACCTGTAAATTCCCCTCTTTCTTTCTTTCTTTTTTTACTTACAAAAGAGTGAACCCTTCAAAGTGTTCAGTTGAGTAGACATCTGAATGGCGAGTGCGGCTTGTTTCATCTCTTTCATGACCCTCTCTTCTTTTTATATTGAGCTACAGTATTAGTAAATGCAACAGAGTAAACAAGGCCTTGCGAGTGTCAGTGATAAACTGTGAGAGCAGCGGGATACGAGCAATCTTTCTACTAGCAGATGATCATTTGGCAAAAGGAAGACAATAAGAAAGCTAAATGAGTTGTCGCAGGGATCCGGAAAACAAAACAAAACTGAGAAACGCTGTCTGTGTGTGTCATTGTTACTTAAGAAAGATGCTGCAACACAGGATCCTGCAGCGATTCCACACCTCACGCGTAGGTTTTGTCAGCAGAGAATTTTGTTCTGATGCTGTAGTTTATGAATGCCCAAAAAAGCCAGACTAACAGAAGAGTGTAATGAAACAAAGCATACAGTACAGCCAAAAACGGTGTATTCTGCAGTAGTGCCGTCAGTATTGGTGCCGCTGCCCAGAGGTGCAGGACCTGTGACGTGGCACCACCACTCCCCCACGGCACCAACATCTGGCTTATACGATGCCTGGAGCGATCGGAACGCTGCATCCCCTAGGGGGATCCGGTCTGAAGGTTGACACTGTCTAGGTCGACCACTATAGGTCGACAGTCACTAGGTCGACAGTGACGGAAAGTCGACAGGGTTTCTAGGTCGACATGTGCTAGGTCGACAGGTCAAAATGTCGACATGAGTTTTTCACATTTTTTTCCCAACTTTTTCATAATTAACAATCTACGTGGACTACGATTGGAACAGTAATCTGTGCTGAGCGAAGCGAGGTACCTCGCCCGAAGCATGGCGAGCGAAGCACTAATTGGGGTTCCCGGTATGTCGACCTTTTGACCTGTTGACCTACCACATGTCAACCTAGAAACCCTGTCGACCTTCCATCACTGTCGACCTAGTGATTGTCGACCAATAGTGGTCGACCTAAACATTGTCGACCTAGATACTGTCGATTTGATGATCCACACCCCCTGGGGTCCCAGCTCTCTCATCATTACAAGTTTAGGCGGTAGGGGCGGCACATGGTGGAATTTCACCCTTCTACCGCTCAGGCACAATAAATTATGAAATTCCCTTGTATGTCATATTACAGGTCACACAAAAATATCTGGATAATAAACTTCACTTGAAGCAGTGTTGGGGCCTCCAATATTTCTCCTTCATTGAAGCTATATTCAGAATGCTGACAGTTCTCGTCGTTCACCTAACTTTCACACTTCAACTTTAGAGCCACCCCCCACATTCCGTGACTTTTATCAGTTGTCTGTAGTGTAACTACTGGCTGAGAGTGGGCTGTGCTCGGTGATGTCAGTGCACCACCAGTACTGCATTTGTACATGAACGCCACTTGTATGGTGGCGCAAATGTCAGGTAAATATATCTAAAACTAGCACTATAAGAGATGCACATGCATGTTAGGCTGATTATGAGGTGGCAGTAAAGCAAAAAAAGAGCAAGAAACTGTGGACCTTTGCAAACCATGTTGCACCGTGGGGTGGGGGGGAATGTAAAATGTGCAGAGAAATTTAGATTTCAGATGGGGTTGTGTTCAGACTCAAATCTAAATTGTACTGTAAAAATAAAGCTGCCCAGCATTTGTGGGCTACATGCAAAAGCAGCCATTATTTACCCTGCATGCAAAATAATCCATGTATTTGCACCCTGTAAAATGGTCTGTGTGCAAATCACCACAGGACTCTGGAGAGCTGCAGAAGTGGGTCTTTACTACCTGCAAGTCATTCTGAAGAATTACTACAGCGAAACTTCCTGTGTAACAAACACTTCCTGTATGACAAGTGGATAACAGTGATGCAATCCACATACAGCATACATCTACACATCCCTTGCATTTCTACATGGTTTGTCCAGGTGTACCGTTACGTTACTTGCTCTTTTTTTGGTCTACTCCCACTTCAGAATCAAGCCCATTAATACAACACAAATGTACTTACATTACATGCAACGCTTAATCACCCCCTAATTGGTCATCAGAATGGATTTAGAGAAATCTTCACTATAACGTGTCTTATATATATTTATAGAAATGTAAGTGGTAGAATAATATTTATGGAACTGCCTATCTGCGTTTTCTTATTGAACAATTGCTTGCTTAATACAGTACATTTATTTGTATGTGCTATAACATGATTATTTTATTGAATATGCTACCTCGTTAGCAATTTAAGCCTGCTTGGGATTGACATAAGGATATCTATAGCAAGGATCAAATCAGTAAAAAAAAACAAGGCAGACTAGATGGGCCAAGTGGTTCTTATCTGCCGTCAAATCTATGTTTCTATATCATGGGGAAGATTTATCAAAACTTGGAGAGAGATAAAGTGTAGAAAGATAAACTACCAACCAATCAACTCCTGTCATTTTACAAACACAGCCTGTAACATGACAGTCAGGAGCTGATTTGTTGGTACTTAGGCCCTCATTCCGAGTCGATTGCTGCTCGCTAGCTATTTTTAACAGCCGTGCAAACGCATAGTCGCCGCCCACGGGGGAGTGTATTTTCGCTTTGCAAGTGTGCGAACGTCTTTGCAGCGGAGCTCTGCAAAAACATTTTGTGCAGTTTCAGAGTAGGTCTGGACTTACTCAGTCCTTGCGATCACTTCAGTGTTTTTGTTCCCGGAATTGACGTCAGACACCCGCCCTGCAAACGCCTGGACACGCCTGTGTTTTGCCAAACACTCCCAGAAAACGGTCAGCTGACACCCACGAATGCCCTCTTTCTGTCAATCTCCTTGCGACCGGCTGTGCGAACGGAATCGTCGTAGAAGCCATCGCTGGGTAACGAACCACTATGTACTCGTACGACGCGCCTGCGCATTGCGGTGCTTACGCATGCGCAGATTAGCCCCGTTTTGCCATGATCGCTGCAAAAATCCGTAGCGAGCGATCAACTCGGAATGACCCCCTTTATCACTCTCCACTTTATCTCTCCCCAAGCCCTGATAAATCTCTCCCTATAAATGCAAATATTCATTATTCATTGGGCACCTCATTATTAACAAGATTAGCTGGTATCTGTGTTCAAGCAAAATGCCTGCTGCATCTGTTAATTTATTACTAACAAAACTTTGAGGCTTTCTTAGATAAAGATAATGTAGAGCTCTTACTGGTGAGCTAATTCACAGAACTGACATCACATTTCACTTTTATCTGTGTTTAGTGCATCATCAGGTCAAGCAAGGAACGTGTGAGGTTGTTGCAGTTCATCGGTGCTGCAATAAAAATCGCATTGAGGAGAGATCGCAGACTGTGAAATGCTCGTGCTTCCCAGGGCAGGTAGCTGGCACTACCAGGGCACGGCCGTCTTGTGTGGAAGGTAAGCGCGCATAAACTGTCCTCATTTCCTCATACATTCTGTTTTCGGTATTACAGATATCAAGTACCACTATGGTGTTGTTGCAGGCTCACAGAAATATGAATGTGATCAGCCCACCACAGAAATATGAATATGATCACCCCACCCCTTTCCTGAAGCCAGGGTGGGAGTGACCAACAGGGGTACTATGGAAATCTCTGGTGGGCCCCACCCCACCCTTTAGGGCAGTGGTTGCCAAACTTTCTTGAATCACGGCACCATAGAGTATCAGCACGGCACCATAGAGTATCATCATGGCACCATAGAGTATCAGCTCCTACGGGTTGTTATTGAGGTACAATATCTTTAGTTTTCATCTTGAAAACTAAAGATACAGGGGTCTATTCATAAAGCAGTGAAAAGAGTGGAGAAACAGAGCAGTGGAGAAGTTGCCTGTGGCAACAAATCAGCATCTCCCTTACATTTTATAGGCGGCACTTGATATAGGCTTCCTTCAAAGCTGATTGGTTGCCATAGGCAACTTCTCCACTGGTCCTTTTCTCCACTCTTTTCACTGCTTCATGAATAGACCACACTGTACAAGATGGCATCCAGGTGCAGGCCTTTTTGTACAATATCTTTAGATTTCAAGGTGAAAACGAAAGATATTTTACCTCGTTAACGACCCACGGGAACGTGCATCATTTAATGATATAGTGAATACACACTGGACAATGTGAACGATATATGGTCCGATCCACCGGATCAAACGATATATCTGGTGCATATCGCCAAGTGTGTACCCAGCCTTAGATTCAGTTATGTGATGGTGTACAGTTGTGCTCCTGATTGTCCACATGTATTATGATTGGCAGCCACTAGCACTGGTTTTGCCTATCACTTTGTCCATAAATAATTTGATATAGTCCTGGACACAGTTTGAAAACCACTGCTTTAGGGATCAGTTTCCAGTCTGCATACTTTACTTATACATATGGTACATTATACTGCACAATGGCTGCTGCGATAGGTACGCATTGCGGGAAGAACCGCAACAACAAAGGGAGAAGACCATTCTGTACATATATTCGCATAATATAGACAGAGAACCTCAATTATCTGTGTGTACAGTATCTGTGTGTCACCAGCACACACAGTGGAGGCAGCCATCTTGATAGCAGAAGCAATATTTGCACAAGTATTCCAAAGCTTCTTATCTAAGCCTAACTAAATATTTGGTTTGAATGGTCAGAGATGTGGGAATGTCTGAAGAGGTGCACTGCACAAACTATAGATGTCACCTCAAAAGTCCAGCCACCTACCACTTTATAACCATCCCTTTAAAATACATATTTGCTGTTATTATCCTACACAAATTGGTTTACATTAATTTATGCCTTAATTAAATCATAAAAGGAAAGAGACATCAAATGCACATCTACAGCAAGTTGCGAAACACGTCTGCCCACAGCCGATGCAAAGATCACGTTTTTTTTAATAGGAGTTTATCACTCCACAAAGCAAGGAACACTCAAATAAAAACACTGCCTCCTCACCTTTATTGCATTTCAATAATTTCACTCTACAAAAGGAAATCTTGGTCTTGCACTCTTCCATGAAACTAGGTGCAACATTGGACCTACTCAGTACTGGCTAAAGAATGTTCTCACTCCACCCAACTACTACCCACTACCCACCCAACTACACTCTGCAAATAATGCCATCTCCCCTTCTCTGGGAACCTATGAACTTTTCCCGAAATCAAGGTGGGCTTGTACAAATCGAGGTGCATGGCCGAATCAGAGATGATAATGAGCAGCACCATGGCTATTTAGTGCTTCATTATTGACCTCCCATGTGTATATGTAAGGATGCTCTTTAATCTGACTCGAGCGTTTTTTTACTTGACTGTAAGCTTCTTTGGGAGAATTCAATTAATTGTGCTATTGCAGGAATTCCCAACCTCGGCCCTCAAGATACACTAACAGTCCTGGTTTTAGTGATATCCATGCTTGAGCACAGGCGACTTAATTAGTACCTCAGTTATCTTGATTTAACGATCTGTGCTGAAGCCTGGACATCATTAAAACCTGCACTGTTAGTGTGCCTTGAGGACTGAGGATGGGAGTACAGAGCTGCATACACTGCAGTGGCAGATTTAGCAGGGGGCGATAAGGGCGATCGCACCCCTAACATACGGGAACATAAACATCTACTTGCTGATTCTGCAGCACTGTCAGCTCGCAGCCAGCTGCCCGCCGCTACTGTGGTCACGTTCCTGGAAGCAGCCGCACGGAAGGACTAGGCTGACATTAGGTGCCGGAGGTTAGCCGCACACAGCTGCCGCCACGTACCTGGAGCTGCCCCCGCCCAAATGACGGAGTCGCTGTACAGGTAGTTTCGGTTTTTGTGTGTGTAACAGCGGTGGGTATCTCTGCCGCATCCCGGCTACTCTTCCCCGAATACCTCTATGTTGCCGTCCAGCAGCCGAAGAGAATGTACAGTAGTATATGGAAAAAGGAGAAATGGGACTTTGGGTCTTGGGATGTAAAAAATGATTAAAAGGTAGTTGAATTTAAAAAACATAAGTTAAATTCATTGGCAAATACAAAACAGACACAGATGTATAATATAATAGTATACTATATTGGCAAGCTCTGAAAAGACCAGTCTGACAGATTCCAATGGGTGTAGAGAGTTTAGCCTATAAGATTATATAGACTCAATTATTTCAGGATGCAAGATTAGCAATAGGTATAGGTCCAGTGTAATGCCCAGCGAATGGAGATGATATTACCCAGTCTGAAATGTGCAATCCGTAAGTTCCTGCTTTTGACAGACTGAATGCAGAATATCACTGGTTGCCTGTTGGATTTCATTGCCAAAATGGCTACCATTATAGCATGAAGGCCGCACGGATGGTGTAATGGTTTGCATTATTGCCTCACAGCACTGATGTCCGGGGTTTGGTTCCTACCACAGCCCTAACTGTGTGGAGTTTTTATATTCTCCCTGTGCTTGCGTGGGTTTCCTCTGGATGCTCCGGTTTCCTCCGACATTCCAAAAATATGTTGGTAAGTTAATTGGATCTCCACAAGTGCAGCTGGTTGGAGTTGGCTATTATTATGGGGCTATTACTGAAATGTGCAGGTCATTATGGTGTGTAGGCACAGTATGCAGTTAATGTAATGCATGTGATGAGGGTTCTAAATAATGTAATGTGTGTAGAAGAAGTTATTAATTTCATGTATTCATATAGTCACTACGTTGTAGATACAAGGGGGGATGTAAAAGGATGAGCTGCCTCATGGAGCCACAGGGGAGATGGCGCAGAGTGCTCAGGATGGGATCATAATGACAAGGGAGAAAAGAGAAGGGAGGAGTCAGGATTAATTTTTAACCCCCCCCCCCCCTTCCCTAAACGAAAAGTCTAGGCCCCTGACACACTGTGGAAGCGACGTTGTACTGGTGACTTGAGAGTGGCAAAGCTGTTTCCTTTATAGGTATCAGTCACTTGTGATTGGTTCCTATGGTCAGCTGACTGGGAAGCAGCTATTGGAATGGCTGAGATCAATCAGGTGACTTACTCCAACATGGCTGTGTCCATGTCAGTGCTTTGGTGGGAACTTTGGTTTGGAGGAAGTAGGCCTGAACTCCAGAGCAACGGATTGTGACACCGATGCTGTTCAATGGCGCATTTAATTGAATTCCCCTGTGTATTGCCTTTTCTGCTGAAGTACATGATGTATGCCTCTGCTGGTGTGGACAAGGTATTGCAGGTACAGTATATTGCACTGTATTTCCAGTGTGCCTGCATTCAGCGTAACTAACAAAAAGTGACATTTACTGTGAGGGCTGCATTAATATTCCTGGTGATTGTTTTTTTTCTCTGTGAAATTGAAATAGTCTACATAAGTTCTAATAGAAGCAATCGATCATACACAACTGCATGAATATTTTAAGGCTCTTTCATATATGTGTTAATACGAACAGCTGGAAAAACACACGATTGCATTGAAAACATACATTAATGTGTCAACATTGATCCAACTAGTTTTTCTCATTGTGAACATATTTTCAATGTATATTCCTCGCTGTAATATACATTTACCAACATGGACCAATAAGTCGTTGTTAAAGGGAAACTCCACTTAAATAATAATATTTGTACAATAAGACCCCGAATAGCAGAACTGGGGTAGTAGACACCCCCATTCTTTGGCCCCACCATCAATGAACTATACTCAAACAATCAATAAAAAGGGGGAGATGTACTAAGCAGTGAAAAGAGTGGATAAGTGAGCCACTGGAGAACTTGCCCATGGCAACCAATCAGCATTAAAACAACATTTACAATTTGCATACTATAAAATTATAGAGAGCAGCTGATTGGTTGCCATGTAGAACTGAGCCAGTGGAGAAGTTGCCCATGGCAACCAATCAGCATTAAAGCAACATTTATAATTTGCATACTATAAATTATAGAGAGCAGCTGATTGGTTGCCACGGAGAAGTGAGCCAGTGGAGACGTTGCACATGCAACCAATCAGCACTGAAGTAACATTTATAATTTGCATACTATAAAATTATACAGAGAATCTGATTGGTTGCCATGGGCAACATCTCCACTGGCTCACTTCTGCACTCTTTTCACTGCTTATTACGTCTCCCCCAAAGTCTACTAAATATGAATCTTAACACAAACACAGATGGCTACTGTACTAGTGCATACTTTGTAATCATTTGATACTATTGATACACTGTATAAACAGATAATACATTTCCATTACTTCCTGGTCTGTTAAGGAAGACACCATCTGAGATACGTGGTTGCTGTGACCTGGCTACATTGTTATGTACAGTGTGAAGTTTTATATTCAGTGGAATTGGCTTAATATTTTCCCTTTAACTTTCTCTTTTTTGTATTGTATATGGAAGATACCTGAGACTAGGGTGGCCAATACCGAGATCGGCGGAATCCCGGGATTTAGGCCAAAAATCGTCCGGGATTCAATTCGGGATCAGGTGGTCCCTTGTTTTTTAATGCAGGGCAGAGTTGAGCGTCCTCATGAGGCTCAGACACTGCCCGGCTCCCTCCTCCCGGCTCCCACTGCGCAGCGTGACATGAAGTCAGAGGTCATGCTGCGCAACCAGCCGCCCGCCACCCGCTGCACAGACCTCACCGAACCAGAGGAAGTTACCTACCCGTCTTCCCTGGTAACACGGTGGTAAGTTATGTGTGTGGTGAGGGACGGGTAGGGGGTCGTTGACACAGGAAACAAACCAATCACAGGTATCCTGGGATTGACCATTTTTCAATCCCGATGCCTGGGATTGAAAAAATGGCCCAGGATTGGCCACGCTACCTGTGACCTATTCTTGGATTTAACAGACTGTCTGCTATTGGACAACCTGTTGTCCAATAGCAGTAAACCTTAGTTTACCCCTCCACCAAGATCCTGGGAGAGATGTATCAAAGACTGTCTGCTATTGGACAACCTGTTGTCCAATAGCAGTAAACCTTAGTTTACCCCTCCACCAAGATCCTGGGAGAGATGTATCAAAGCTTGGAGAAAGATAAAGTGGAGAGAGATAAAGGACCAAACAATCAGGCTGTGTTTGCAAAAGGACTGTTAGGACTGGAGCTGATTGAATAGAAGTCTTGTTTATGTCAGAATGGTATATCATACTTGCCTACCCTCCCGGAATGGCCGGGAGGCTCCCGAAAATCGGGTGGCCCTCCCAGCCCCCCGGAAAGGTGGGAAAGCCTCCCGCTTTCCATGCTGCCCCTCCACGACCCTCCTCAGTCGGCCGCAGCAGAGAACAAGTGGGTGGTCCGAGGGGGTCCGATGACGCGATTTGCGCTGAATCGCGTCATCGTAGCTCTGCCCCCCGCTATACAGCGCCTCTTTTCTCGGCACTGCATAGCGGGGGGCAGAGCCACGATGATGCGATCCTGATGCCACATCCCCGGACTGTCCACTACTCTGTTGGCCACACCCCCGGACCGCCCATCCTGCTGCCGGCCACGCCCCCATGCACCTACAATGCTGCCTCCTCCCGGAGGAGGGGGCAGAAAAGTAGGTAAGTATGTGGTATATTCAGGAGGGAATAAAGTTGCTTACAGTGGGAAGATTTATCAAACCTTGGAGAGAGATAAAGTGAAGAGAGCTAAAATACCAACCAATCAGTTCCTAACTATCATTTTTCAAACCCAGCTTGTAACATGGCAGTTAGGAGCTGACTGGCTGGTACCATGGGCGGATTAAAAAGGAGGAGGTCTGTGTGCAGTGCCGGTGCAGGCCCTCTCCTCTATGGCAGCGGCTGCAGTGCTGTAGACTCTTGCTTTGTGCGCCCAGTTCTCCATGAACATGGCGTCCACGTCAGCGGTGGACATTTTCACGGTGATTTCTGTCTGCAGGACTGTCCATCACAGGACTCTGGAGGCATAAGTATAATTAAATGGGTGTGCTGTGGGCCCCCTGGACCCAGGAGCCCATGTGCACTGCACACCTTGCACCCCTTTTAGATACGCCAATTTCTATCCACTTTATCTCTCTCCATGGTTTTGCCATTTACAAGGCAAAACCAACCTATCGCCATTCTCAGGTGGCGGTAGCCACTTTATACCTACAGTATGGAGGCATTTTAAGAGGGGGTGGATTTTGCGATCCGTTTCTCAAAACCTTCGACTTCCAGTGTGCCAGTAACTGAAGTAGTTTGCAGGGACAGCGCTTTATCAAAAGTGCTATCTCTGTAATAATTGTTAGTACATAACTGGCATATAATGTAAAAATGCTTATTCCCACCACAACGTTGACTGATGATGAAGCATTGACTGCAGTGTATGCTGAGAGGAAAGGATATGCCAGGAGGACAGGAATCCCTGGGTGGTATTCATGTGACCGCCGGTCAGCTGACCTCCCTGGGTGGTATTCATGTAACCGCCGGTCAGCTGACCGACAGTCACATGACCTCCTCCGTGAGCCCGACGGCTCACTATCCCGATGGTCGGCATGCCGACCAACAGGGACTATTTCCACTCGTGGGTGTCCACGACACCCATAGAGTGTGAATAGAACCCGTGGCGACCGCAGGTCGCCACCGAGCCCGCAGCGTGGCGAGCGCAGCGAGCCCGCAAGGGGCTTGCTGCACTCGCCCCTCCCCGCCGGGATCCCGGCGTCGGTAAGGTGACCGGCGGTCAGGAGACCGCCGGTCACCAGTTCTTCACCCGAATCCCTTTCTCTAAACGGCTACGTCATGACAACAAAATTCAATGACCTGTACAAAATATAGTTTTCTGGTATATATAGGCTCACTGCGTCAATCTATCGTATTTTCTGTCACTCTACAAACAGCCAGTTGTCTTACCATCGCCGGCCTCTGGAGGGAGCGCTCTTTGCATGGAAATAAAGCTCAGCTCATGAATATATTGAGGTGGTGTGAGTTTTATTACTCTAACCCATGCGCTGCTTCCTGCAGAACTGAAGGTTGTGACAGAAATCATTGTGTAGTTATTTTTTCTCATACATAATATTCCCCAACAAAAGCCCTGTAACATAATCTACGACAGTAAATGAATATTTTGTAACAGCGCTTCACTGGTCTCCGTGTTATGTTTGTATTAATGATGTTTCCTGTTGCTTCTCAATCTGTTCCTTTATAAAACGAGGCAATTCATCTTTTTTTCATTGTTCATTTTGTTAACAGTATTTTAAATCATCTATGAATAAGAGTTCTTGAAATATCTTCTGATTTATGTCGGTGTTTCATCGTTTTCCAGTGATTATTACTATTTTTTATGGGACAGGGTCGTAACCAGAGGCAGGGGCTGCAACACCGACCAGATAGTGCAGGGGGGAACCGCTTAGCACATATAAACATACATGAGCACATATAGACATACATGTTCAGATGTATGTAATATATGTGCTGGCTGGGTACCTTGGGGATCGGCAGCGCTTTGTGTATCAGACACCATGCGAAACCCGGGATTCAGCATAAGGCATAACACTTCTTCTGAGCTCGCCCCAGACTCCTGTGAAACTAGCCAATGGCCATAACAAGGGGTGGGCAAGCAGTGCCCCCACCCATGGCACAGTGCCTAGGGGATAGGGCCTTGGCTCCCCCGTGGCACCAGTATTTGGCTTGTATAGTGCCTGGAATGGCACGCTGCATCCTAAAGAGCCACCCAGAACTAGAGATGAGCGCCTGAAATTTTTCGGGTTTTGTGTTTTGGTTTTGGGTTCGGTTCCGCGGCCGTGTTTTGGGTTCGAACGCGTTTTGGCAAAACCTCACCGAATTATTTTTGTCGGATTCGGGTGTGTTTTGGATTCGGGTGTTTTTTTCCAAAAACACTAAAAAACAGCTTAAATCATAGAATTTGGGGGTCATTTTGATCCCAAAGTATTATTAACCTCAAAAACCATAATTTACACTCATTTTCAGTCTATTCTGAATACCTCACACCTCACAATATTATTTTTAGTCCTAAAATTTGCACCGAGGTCGCTGTGTGAGTAAGATAAGCGACCCTAGTGGCCGACACAAACACCGGGCCCATCTAGGAGTGGCACTGCAGTGTCACGCAGGATGTCCCTTCCAAAAAACCCTCCCCAAACAGCACATGACGCAAAGAAAAAAAGAGGCGCAATGAGGTAGCTGTGTGAGTAAGATTAGCGACCCTAGTGGCCGACACAAACACCGGGCCCATCTAGGAGTGGCACTGCAGTGTCACGCAGGATGGCCCTTCCAAAAAACCCTCCCCAAACAGCACATGACGCAAAGAAAAAAAGAGGCGCAATGAGGTAGCTGTGTGAGTAAGATTAGCGACCCTAGTGGCCGACACAAACACCGGGCCCATCTAGGAGTGGCACTGCAGTGTCACGCAGGATGGCCCTTCCAAAAAACCCTCCCCAAACAGCACATGACGCAAAGAAAAAAAGAGGCGCAATGAGGTAACTGACTGTGTGAGTAAGATTAGCGACCCTAGTGGCCGACACAAACACCGGGCCCATCTAGGAGTGGCACTGCAGTGTCACGCAGGATGTCCCTTCCAAAAAACCCTCCCCAAACAGCACATGACGCAAAGAAAAAAAGAGGCGCAATGAGGTAGCTGTGTGAGTAAGATTAGCGACCCTAGTGGCCGACACAAACACCGGGCCCATCTAGGAGTGGCACTGCAGTGTCACGCAGGATGTCCCTTCCAAAAAACCCTCCCCAAACAGCACATGACGCAAAGAAAAAAAGAGGCGCAATGAGGTAGCTGACTGTGTGAGTAAGATTAGCGACCCTAGTGGCCGACACAAACACCGGGCCCATCTAGGAGTGGCACTGCAGTGTCACGCAGGATGTCCCTTCCAAAAAACCCTCCCCAATCAGCACATGATGCAAAGAAAAAGAAAAGAAAAAAGAGGTGCAAGATGGAATTGTCCTTGGGCCCTCCCACCCACCCTTATGTTGTATAAACAAAACAGGACATGCACACTTTAACCAACCCATCATTTCAGTGACAGGGTCTGCCACACGACTGTGACTGATATGACGGGTTGGTTTGGACCCCCCCCAAAAAAGAAGCAATTAATCTCTCCTTGCACAAACTGGCTCTACAGAGGCAAGATGTCCACCTCATCTTCACCCTCCGATATATCACCGTGTACATCCCCCTCCTCACAGATTATCAATTCGTCCCCACTGGAATCCACCATCTCAGCTCCCTGTGTACTTTGTGGAGGCAATTGCTGCTGGTCAATGTCTCCGCGGAGGAATTGATTATAATTCATTTTAATGAACATCATCTTCTCCACATTTTCTGGATGTAACCTCGTACGCCGATTGCTGACAAGGTGAGCGGCGGCACTAAACACTCTTTCGGAGTACACACTTGTGGGAGGGCAACTTAGGTAGAATAAAGCCAGTTTGTGCAAGGGCCTCCAAATTGCCTCTTTTTCCTGCCAGTATAAGTACGGACTGTGTGACGTGCCTACTTGGATGCGGTCACTCATATAATCCTCCACCATTCTATCAATGTTGAGAGAATCATATGCAGTGACAGTAGACGACATGTCCGTAATCGTTGTCAGGTCCTTCAGTCCGGACCAGATGTCAGCATCAGCAGTCGCTCCAGACTGCCCTGCATCACCGCCAGCGGGTGGGCTCGGAATTCTGAGCCTTTTCCTCGCACCCCCAGTTGCGGGAGAATGTGAAGGAGGAGATGTTGACAGGTCGCGTTCCGCTTGACTTGACAATTTTGTCACCAGCAGGTCTTTCAACCCCAGCAGACCTGTGTCTGCCGGAAAGAGAGATCCAAGGTAGGCTTTAAATCTAGGATCGAGCACGGTGGCCAAAATGTAGTGCTCTGATTTCAACAGATTGACCACCCGTGAATCCTTGTTAAGCGAATTAAGGGCTGCATCCACAAGTCCCACATGCCTAGCGGAATCGCTCCCTTTTAGCTCCTTCTTCAATGCCTCCAGCTTCTTCTGCAAAAGCCTGATGAGGGGAATGACCTGACTCAGGCTGGCAGTGTCTGAACTGACTTCACGTGTGGCAAGTTCAAAGGGCATCCGAACCTTGCACAACGTTGAAATCATTCTCCACTGCACTTGAGACAGGTGCATTCCATCTCCTATATCGTGCTCAATTGTATAGGCTTGAATGGCCTTTTGCTGCTCCTCCAACCTCTGAAGCATATAGAGGGTTGAATTCCACCTCGTTACCACTTCTTGCTTCAGATGATGGCAGGGCAGGTTCAGTAGTTTTTGGTGGTGCTCCAGTCTTCTGTACGTGGTGCCTGTACGCCGAAAGTGTCCCGCAATTTTTCTTGCCACCGACAGCATCTCTTGCACGCCCCTGTCGTTTTTTAAAAAATTCTGCACCACCAAATTCAAGGTATGTGCAAAACATGGGACGTGCTGGAATTTGCCCATATTTAATGCACACACAATATTGCTGGCGTTGTCCGATGCCACAAATCCACAGGAGAGTCCAATTGGGGTAAGCCATTCCGCGATGATCTTCCTCAGTTGCCGTAAGAGGTTTTCAGCTGTGTGCGTATTCTGGAAAGCGGTGATACAAAGCGTAGCCTGCCTAGGAAAGAGTTGGCGTTTGCGAGATGCTGCTACTGGTGCCGCCGCTGCTGTTCTTGCGGCGGGAGTCCATACATCTACCCAGTGGGCTGTCACAGTCATATAGTCCTGACCCTGCCCTGCTCCACTTGTCCACATGTCCGTGGTTAAGTGGACATTGGGTACAACTGCATTTTTTAGGAGACTAGTGAGTCTTTTTCTGACGTCCGTGTACATTCTCGGTATCGCCTGCCTAGAGAAGTGGAACCTAGATGGTATTTGGTAACGGGGGCACACTGCCTCAATAAATTGTCTAGTTCCCTGTGAACTAACGGCGGATACCGGACGCACGTCTAACACCAACATAGTTGTCAAGGACTCAGTTATCCGCTTTGCAGTAGGATGACTGCTGTGATATTTCATCTTCCTCGCAAAGGACTGTTGAACAGTCAATTGCTTACTGGAAGTAGTACAAGTGGGCTTACGACTTCCCCTCTGGGATGACCATCGACTCCCAGCGGCAACAACAGCAGCGCCAGCAGCAGTAGGCGTTACACGCAAGGATGCATCGGAGGAATCCCAGGCAGGAGAGGACTCGTCAGACTTGCCAGTGACATGGCCTGCAGGACTATTGGCATTCCTGGGGAAGGAGGAAATTGACACTGAGGGAGTTGGTGGGGTGGTTTGCGTGAGCTTGGTTACAAGAGGAAGGGATTTACTGGTCAGTGGACTGCTTCCGCTGTCACCCAAAGTTTTTGAACTTGTCACTGACTTATTATGAATGCGCTGCAGGTGACGTATAAGGGAGGATGTTCCGAGGTGGTTAACGTCCTTACCCCTACTTATTACAGCTTGACAAAGGGAACACACGGCTTGACACCTGTTGTCCGCATTTCTGGTGAAATACCTCCACACCGAAGAACTGATTTTTTCGGTATTTTCACCTGGCATGTCAGCGGCCATATTCCTCCCACGGACAACAGGTGTCTCCCCGGGTGCCTGACTTAAACAAACCACCTCACCATCAGAATCCTCCTGGTCAATTTCCTCCCCAGCGCCAGCAACACCCATATCCTCCTCATCCTGGTGTACTTCAACACTGACATCTTCAATCTGACTATCAGGAACTGGACTGCGGGTGCTCCTTCCAGCACTTGCAGGGGGCGTGCAAATGGTGGAAGGCGCATGCTCTTCACGTCCAGTGTTGGGAAGGTCAGGCATCGCAACCGACACAATTGGACTCTCCTTGTGGATTTGGGATTTCAAAGAACGCACAGTTCTTTGCGGTGCTTTTGCCAGCTTGAGTCTTTTCAGTTTTCTAGCGAGAGGCTGAGTGCTTCCATCCTCATGTGAAGCTGAACCACTAGCCATGAACATAGGCCAGGGCCTCAGCCGTTCCTTGCCACTCCGTGTGGTAAATGGCATATTGGCAAGTTTACGCTTCTCCTCCGACAATTTTATTTTAGGTTTTGGAGTCCTTTTTTTACTGATATTTGGTGTTTTGGTTTTGACATGCTCTGTACTATGCCATTGGGCATCGGCCTTGGCAGACGACGTTGCTGGCATTTCATCGTCTCGGCCATGACTAGTGGCAGCAGCTTCAGCACGAGGTGGAAGTGGATCTTGATCTTTCCCTAATTTTGGAACCTCAACATTTTTGTTCTCCATATTTTAATAGGCACAACTAAAAGGCACCTCAGGTAAACAATGGAGATGGATGGATTGGATACTAGTATACAATTATGGACGGGCTGCCGAGTGCCGACACAGAGGTAGCCACAGCCGTGAACTACCGCACTGTACTGTGTCTGCTGCTAATATATAGACTGGTTGATAAAGAGATAGTATACTCGTAACTAGTATGTATGTATAAAGAAAGAAAAAAAAACCACGGTTAGGTGGTATATACAATTATGGACGGGCTGCCGAGTGCCGACACAGAGGTAGCCACAGCCGTGAACTACCGCACTGTACTGTGTCTGCTGCTAATATATAGACTGGCTGATAAAGAGATAGTATACTCGTAACTAGTATGTATGTATAAAGAAAGAAAAAAAAACCACGGTTAGGTGGTATATACAATTATGGACGGGCTGCCGAGTGCCGACACAGAGGTAGCCACAGCCGTGAACTACCGCACTGTACTGTGTCTGCTGCTAATATATAGACTGGTTGATAAAGAGATAGTATACTCGTAACTAGTATGTATGTATAAAGAAAGAAAAAAAAACCACGGTTAGGTGGTATATACAATTATGGACGGGCTGCCGAGTGCCGACACAGAGGTAGCCACAGCCGTGAACTACCGCACTGTACTGTGTCTGCTGCTAATATATAGACTGGTTGATAAAGAGATAGTATACTCGTAACTAGTATGTATGTATAAAGAAAGAAAAAAAAACCACGGTTAGGTGGTATATACAATTATGGACGGGCTGCCGAGTGCCGACACAGAGGTAGCCACAGCCGTGAACTACCGCACTGTACTGTGTCTGCTGCTAATATATAGACTGGTTGATAAAGAGATAGTATACTCGTAACTAGTATGTATGTATAAAGAAAGAAAAAAAAACCACGGTTAGGTGGTATATACAATTATGGACGGGCTGCCGAGTGCCGACACAGAGGTAGCCACAGCCGTGAACTACCGCACTGTACTGTGTCTGCTGCTAATATATAGACTGGTTGATAAAGAGATAGTATACTCGTAACTAGTATGTATGTATAAAGAAAGAAAAAAAAACCACGGTTAGGTGGTATATACAATTATGGACGGGCTGCCGAGTGCCGACACAGAGGTAGCCACAGCCGTGAACTACCGCACTGTACTGTGTCTGCTGCTAATATATAGACTGGTTGATAAAGAGATAGTATACTCGTAACTAGTATGTATGTATAAAGAAAGAAAAAAAAACCACGGTTAGGTGGTATATACAATTATGGACGGGCTGCCGAGTGCCGACACAGAGGTAGCCACAGCCGTGAACTACCGCACTGTACTGTGTCTGCTGCTAATATATAGACTGGTTGATAAAGAGATAGTATACTCGTAACTAGTATGTATGTATAAAGAAAGAAAAAAAAACCACGGTTAGGTGGTATATACAATTATGGACGGGCTGCCGAGTGCCGACACAGAGGTAGCCACAGCCGTGAACTGCCGCACTGTACTGTGTCTGCTGCTAATATATAGACTGGTTGATAAAGAGATAGTATACTCGTAACTAGTATGTATGTATAAAGAAAGAAAAAAAAACCACGGTTAGGTGGTATATACAATTATGGACGGGCTGCCGAGTGCCGACACAGAGGTAGCCACAGCCGTGAACTACCGCACTGTACTGTGTCTGCTGCTAATATATAGACTGGTTGATAAAGAGATAGTATACTCGTAACTAGTATGTATGTATAAAGAAAGGAAAAAAAACCACGGTTAGGTCACTGGTATATACAATTATGGACGGGCTGCCGAGTGCCGACACAGAGGTAGCCACAGCCGTGAACTACCGCACTGTACTGTGTCTGCTGCTAATATAGACTGGTTGATAAAGAGATAGTATACTACTAATATTATATACTGGTGGTCAGGTCACTGGTCACTAGTCACACTGGCAGCAAAAGTGTGCACTGTTTAATTTTAATATAATATTATGTACTCCTGGCTCCTGCTATAACCTATAACTGGCACTGCAGTAGTGCTCCCCAGTCTCCCCCACAATTATAAGCTGTGTGAGCTGAGCAGTCAGACAGATATATCATATATATAGATGATGCAGCACACTGGCCTGAGCCTGAGCAGTGCACACAGATATGGTATGTATGTGACTGAGTCACTGTGTGCTGTGTATCGCTTTTTTCAGGCAGAGAACGGATTATAAATAAAAGTGGTGGTCACTGGTCACTATCAGCAAAACTCTGCACTGTACACTACTGAGTACTCCTAATGCTCCCCAAAATTAGTAAATCAAGTGTCTAAACGGAGAGGACGCCAGCCACGTCCTCTCCCTATCAATCTCAATGCACGTGTGAAAATGGCGGCGACGCGCGGCTCCTTATATAGAATCCGAGTCTCGCGATAGAATCCGAGCCTCGCGAGAATCCGACAGCGTCATTATGACGTTCGGGCGCGCTCGGGTTAACCGAGCAAGGCGGGAAGATCCGAGTCGCTCGGACCCGTGAAAAAAAACATGAAGTTCTGGCGGGTTCGGATTCAGAGAAACCGAACCCGCTCATCTCTACCCAGAACGTCCCTGGAAGGTTCCAGTTCCCACTGCAGATACTGCCAGAGGGTCTAGAGGTGTTCAGCTCCTTCTTGGTCCTCCTAGTTATGTGTCATCATGATGTCATAAGTTTGGGAAGTATGATTGGCCACAGAGTGGAATTTTGCTCTGCTACAGGTCTGTCTTGAGCACCAAAACATAGTTTGCCTTGGACAAGCAGACTGGCAAAAGATTTGACCCGTTCAGGCTTGAACTGGCACACAGGGGTACAGGAGAACCACTGGTGGGCCCCACTGCCTGGGGCCCACCTCCTGCTCTAAGGATCAGGTTCCAGACTGTGCACTTGAATTATAAATTACACATATGTTACCTTATACTGGACTATGGTGTATTTTCTAGAGTGCATTGCTGTTATTAATCTGGTACATTATCATGCATGTAGCGGCTGAATTTACTGTATATATTTATGAAGGGGCCCAGACATTGCACTCTCTAATGGTTAGTCAGACCAATGATGTGGCAGGCCACACCCCCTCTGCAGATTTACCACATCCCTAAACATGGGCCCCTACCACTGCATTCCCCCGGTGGGCCCTACATGCCCCAGTCCGACACTGCACCCGTTGTTGGGGACAGTGTGCCCAACTGAGATGAGACAGTCCTGATTTGATGTCTCTGTCCCACACTCCTGACTGCAGGCACATTTGTTTGCACCTACTGTATCTGTAAATAATTACAATAATATAAACCTTTTCCTATACTAGTTGCATGGGTGTAAAATGTTGGAGGGTAGGTGGGTGTAGCCATAGTGGCTGCAGGGGGCGCCATTGCTATGGGGCTTAGAGGCTTAGGATACCCACCTCTGTGGCCTGATGCACCTGCATCCAGGTGATAAAGTTGTCTACAAGGTTCCCAGAATTGCCCACTAAACACTGTGTGGCATAATGTGAACTGACTGAGGGCACTGTGTGACATATGTACTGGCTGCAGTACAATGTGGCATATGGTTAACTAGCGGCACTACACTGTGACATCATATGAACTGGGGGCACTGTGTTTTATAATGTAAACTAGGCACTACTACAGGGCATAACATTAACAAGGGCACCACTATAGTTCATATTGTTCATATAATTAACTAGAAAGGGGCCCCTTCCAGATGTTTCTCTGGTATTTAACCCTTTAATTCAAATTTTTTTAGTAACCCACATCACATTCCCCGTACTTATAATGGGAAATGCAATGTGACCGAGATCACAGGGCAGCACTGAGATAGGCAGAGAAAGCTGAGCAGGGACCCGGCAGTGTGACCAGTTCAGGCTGATCAGAGTGTAAAAGTGGTCGACCGAGCGGCGATAGCGGCGACATCGACGGGGCGGCACATGCTCAGCAGGACATCTGGGTATTTTTTACGAAAAATACCCCGATGCTGCTGCGGAGTGTCATTGCAGGGACAGAGCTAATTCGCAAGCTCTGTCTCTGCATGCGATAATAGATACATCCCTGCGATGTAATCAGTTATCACAGTGCGAGTTTGGTCGATTTATTTTATCACATGACATCCGCATCCTTGGATGTGGATGGTGATAAATAGGCCCCTTCATACTTACAAGCCATTGGAAAGCTACTACCGTTGAAATTATAAAAGCGATGTTAAAATTAAGGGATCTATTTACTTAGCTTTGGAAGGAGACATAGTGGATGGAGATAAGGTACCAGCCAATCAGCTCCTAACTGCCATGCCACAGGCTGGGTTTGAAATATGGCAGTTATGAGTGGATTGGCTGGTACTTTATCTCCAGTGACTTTATCTCCATCCAGGGTTTAGTAAATAGACCCTTTTGTGTCAATAATGGGAGACTTAACGCCCAAATATGTAAGTATCATATCAAGGAGGTCCAGAGTTGGATTTGCCCACTGGTGTACAGTGGAAATGTTACATTCTCCATTGTTATTCTACTAGAGGGTCAGGTAACTTGGTAGAGCAGGACCATGGGAAGAACTTGGGTACCTCTTTAATTTCTATGGATACTACACCAAAATGATCTCTCCTGTCCAATCCTTTATATAGGGGCTCTGTTTTTTTGCAGGCTGACAAAATCATCTCTAATGGTTGGACAATACCTCTGTGGCAGCTGACCATACCCCTTCTGGTGACCAGCAAAACCCGGAAGCTTGGGCCCCTACTAGAATGTAAGCTCTCACGAGCAGGGCCCTCTTCCCTCATGTGCTTTTACGTCTCTTATTTAACTTATCTTCTTTTCAATACTCCCTTTGATGGCACCAAATCCCTGGTTTTCTGCCGCCCTGATACTTATTTCAATGCTGTTTACTGACGCAGCTATGTTTATATACCCTGTACTTGTCCTATATTGTATTGAACTGTACGTCACTGTCTTCATGTTTTGCTTATTTGTTTACTCTGCAATTGGGCACTGCGGATCCCATGTGGCGCCATATAAATAAAGGCGAATAATAATAATAATACTGCTTTCCTCAGTGGGCCGCTACCCAGGGCCTTCTTAACAGCATTGTAGGCCCTGGGCAAAGCAGTGCACTGGGGCCCCTAACCACTCATTCACCGGAACCAATAAAAAAAAAAAAAATCAGAACATGCCCGTCCTGAGGTCCTGCTCCGTCTCTCCACATGCTTCCATACAGTGATTGGCTGTCAGCACTTTGATTGGTGTATAGCTCCAGCCATCCACCAATCAGCATGCTGACACCCATTAACTTGCAGGCTGGGAGGCAGGTAGAGAATACTGCCTGGCTACTCTGATTGCGTGACCACCACCCACCCCTGCTCAAATACCCCTAGAATTGTGGGACCTTGGGCAGCTGCCCCGGTATCCAGTCTTTAGATCTACACTAAAAAGGTCTACAGTCAATAGGTAGACCACTAATGGTTGACATGCATTAGGTCGACAGGGTCAAAAGGTCGACATGTTAAAGGTAGGCAGTTCAAAAGGTCGACAGGTTCAAAAGATCGATATGGCAATAGTCGACGCACATACTGTATGTTTTTTATTTTTCATTTTTTCCAGCTTTTTCATACTTCACCGTCCACGTGGACAACGATTGGGAATAGTAACCTGTGCCGAGCGCAGCGGTAGCAGAGCGAGGAACTTTGCCTGAAGCAAGTGAACCATGCGAGGGGACGCGGTGCACTAATGGGGCTTGTTTGTGGCAGAAAAGTGCCAAAACACACAGGGGGGGGGAATTGTGTCTACTTTTTTGTGTCAACCATTTCCATGTCGGTCTTTTCAACCCTGTCATCCTTTTGACCCTGTCAACCTTTTCTACTGTCTATTCCATGGCAACCTTTTGACCCTGTTGACCTAATGCATGTCGACCATTAGTGGTAGACCTGTTGACTATAGACCTTTTTAGTGTAGATCGAAAAATCCATACCAGCTGCCCTGTGTGCCTATATGTTCAGATGGCCCTGCCATAAAAGAATTAATATCAACATGCATAAATATATATGCAATACGAGACGATCAGAAGTAGAGTTAGCTGAGATACAGTAGTAATTATTGGGCAGCCATTTTCCCCCATCCAAATGCTTTTAACTTCTATTGCAGAAAATGGCTACAAGACAATTCTAAATACCTTCTGCGTGAATCGTGATGTGTTCCACACACCTCCTAGATTGCAAGCTCTTTGGGCAGGACCATCTATACCTTCTGTTTTATGCTATTATATGTCAGTTGTTTGTGTCCTCTCATTGGACTGCACTGAAGGCCTCATTCATGTGTGTACGCACTAGAGATGAGCGCCTGAAATTTTTCGGGTTTTGTGTTTTGGTTTTGGGTTCGGTTCCGCGGCCGTGTTTTGGGTTCGACCGCGTTTTGGCAAAACCTCACCGAATTTTTTTTGTCGGATTCGGGTGTGTTTTGGATTCGGGTGTTTTTTTAAAAAAACACTAAAAAACAGCTTAAATCATAGAATTTGGGGGTCATTTTGATCCCATATTATTATTAACCTCAAAAACCATAATTTCCACTCATTTTCAGTCTATTCTGAATACCTCACACCTCACAATATTATTTTTAGTCCTAAAATTTGCACCAAGGTCGCTGGATGACTAAGCTAAGCGACACTAGTGGCCGACACAAACACCTGGCCCATCTAGGAGTGGCACTGCAGTGTCACGCAGGATGTCCCTTCAAAAAAACCCTCCCCAATCAGCACATGACGCAAAGAAAAAAAGAGGCGCAATGAGGTAGCTGACTGTGTGAGTAAGATAAGCGACCCTAGTGGCCGACACAAACACCGGGCCCATTTAGGAGTGGCACTGCAGTGTCACGCAGGATGTCCCTTCCAAAAAACCCTCCCCAATCAGCACATGACGCAAAGAAAAAAAGAGGCGCAATGAGGTAGCTGACTGTGTGAGTAAGATTAGCGACCCTAGTGGCCGACACAAACACCGGGCCCATTTAGGAGTGGCACTGCAGTGTCACGCAGGATGTCCCTTCCAAAAAAACCCTCCCCAATCAGCACATGACGCAAAGAAAAAAAGAGGCGCAATGAGGTAGCTGACTGTGTGAGTAAGATTAGCGACCCTAGTGGCCGACACAAACACCGGGCCCATTTAGGAGTGGCACTGCAGTGTCACGCAGGATGTCCCTTCCAAAAAAACGTCCCCAATCAGCACATGACGCAAAGAAAAAAAGAGGCGCAATGAGGTAGCTGACTGTGTGAGTAAGATTAGCGACCCTAGTGGCCGACACAAACACCGGGCCCATTTAGGAGTGGCACTGCAGTGTCACGCAGGATGTCCCTTCCAAAAAACCCTCCCCAATCAGCACATGACGCAAAGAAAAAAAGAGGCGCAATGAGGTAGCTGACTGTGTGAGTAAGATTAGCGACCCTAGTGGCCGACACAAACACCGGGCCCATTTAGGAGTGGCACTGCAGTGTCACGCAGGATGTCCCTTCCAAAAAACCCTCCCCAATCAGCACATGACGCAAAGAAAAAAAGAGGCGCAATGAGGTAGCTGACTGTGTGAGTAAGATTAGCGACCCTAGTGGCCGACACAAACACCGGGCCCATTTAGGAGTGGCACTGCAGTGTCACGCAGGATGTCCCTTCCAAAAAACCCTCCCCAATCAGCACATGACGCAAAGAAAAAAAGAGGCGCAATGAGGTAGCTGACTGTGTGAGTAAGATTAGCGACCCTAGTGGCCGACACAAACACCGGGCCCATTTAGGAGTGGCACTGCAGTGTCACGCAGGATGTCCCTTCCAAAAAACCCTCCCCAAACAGCACATGACGCAAAGAAAAATAAAAGAAAAAAGAGGTGCAAGATGGAATTGTCCTTGGGCCCTCCCAACCACCCTTATGTTGTATAAACAAAACAGGACATGCACACTTTAACCAACCCATCATTTCAGTGACAGGGTCTGCCACACGACTGTGACTGATATGACGGGTTGGTTTGGACCCCCCCCAAAAAAGAAGCAATTAATCTCTCCTTGCACAAACTGGCTCTACAGAGGCAAGATGTCCACCTCATCATCACCCTCCGATATATCACCGTGTACATCCCCCTCCTCACAGATTATCAATTCGTCCCCACTGGAATCCACCATCTCAGCTCCCTGTGTACTTTGTGGAGGCAATTGCTGCTGGTCAATGTCTCCGCGGAGGAATTGATTATAATTCATTTTAATGAACATCATCTTCTCCACATTTTCTGGATGTAACCTCGTACGCCGATTGCTGACAAGGTGAGCGGCGGCACTAAACACTCTTTCGGAGTACACACTTGTGGGAGGGCAACTTAGGTAGAATAAAGCCAGTTTGTGCAAGGGCCTCCAAATTGCCTCTTTTTCCTGCCAGTATAAGTATGGACTGTGTGACGTGCCTACTTGGATGCGGTCACTCATATAATCCTCCACCATTCTTTCAATGGTGAGAGAATCATATGCAGTGACAGTAGACGACATGTCCGTAATCGTTGTCAAGTCCTTCAGTCCGGACCAGATGTCAGCATCAGCAGTCGCTCCAGACTGCCCTGCATCACCGCCAGCGGGTGGGCTCGGAATTCTGAGCCTTTTCCTCGCACCCCCAGTTGCGGGAGAATGTGAAGGAGGAGATGTTGACAGGTCGCGTTCCGCTTGACTTGACAATTTTCTCACCAGCAGGTCTTTCAACCCCAGCAGACTTGTGTCTGCCGGAAAGAGAGATCCAAGGTAGGCTTTAAATCTAGGATCGAGCACGGTGGCCAAAATGTAGTGCTCTGATTTCAACAGATTGACCACCCGTGAATCCTTGTTAAGCGAATTAAGGGCTCCATCCACAAGTCCCACATGCCTAGCGGAATCGCTCCGTGTTAGCTCCTCCTTCAATGTCTCCAGCTTCTTCTGCAAAAGCCTGATGAGGGGAATGACCTGACTCAGGCTGGCAGTGTCTGAACTGACTTCACGTGTGGCAAGTTCAAAGGGCATCAGAACCTTGCACAACGTTGAAATCATTCTCCACTGCGCTTGAGACAGGTGCATTCCACCTCCTATATCGTGCTCAATTGTATAGGCTTGAATGGCCTTTTGCTGCTCCTCCAACCTCTGAAGCATATAGAGGGTTGAATTCCACCTCGTTACCACTTCTTGCTTCAGATGATGGCAGGGCAGGTTCAGTAGTTTTTGGTGGTGCTCCAGTCTTCTGTACGTGGTGCCTGTACGCCGAAAGTGTCCCGCAATTTTTCTGGCCACCGACAGCATCTCTTGCACGCCCCTGTCGTTTTTTAAATAATTCTGCACCACCAAATTCAAGGTATGTGCAAAACATGGGACGTGCTGGAATTTGCCCATATTTAATGCACACACAATATTGCTGGCGTTGTCCGATGCCACAAATCCACAGGAGAGTCCAATTGGGGTAAGCCATTCCGCGATGATCTTCCTCAGTTGCCGTAAGAGGTTTTCAGCTGTGTGCGTATTCTGGAAAGCGGTGATACAAAGCGTAGCCTGCCTA
This sequence comes from Pseudophryne corroboree, assembly GCF_028390025.1. Taxonomy (NCBI): domain Eukaryota; kingdom Metazoa; phylum Chordata; class Amphibia; order Anura; family Myobatrachidae; genus Pseudophryne; species Pseudophryne corroboree. Next base: position 423,061,873 of record NC_086452.1, on the reverse strand, counting down.
GGAAAGAGTTGGCGTTTGCGAGATGCTGCTACTGGTGCCGCCGCTGCTGTTCTTGCGGCGGGAGTCCATACATCTACCCAGTGGGCTGTCACAGTCATATAGTCCTGACCCTGCCCTGCTCCACTTGTCCACATGTCCGTGGTTAAGTGGACATTGGGTACAACTGCATTTTTTAGGACACTGGTGAGTCTTTTTCTGACGTCCGTGTACATTCTCGGTATCGCCTGCCTAGAGAAGTGGAACCTAGATGGTATTTGGTAACGGGGGCACACTGCCTCAATAAATTGTCTAGTTCCCTGTGAACTAACGGCGGATACCGGACGCACGTCTAACACCAACATAGTTGTCAAGGCCTCAGTTATCCGCTTTGCAGCAGGATGACTGCTGTGATATTTCATCTTCCTCGCAAAGGACTGTTGAACAGTCAATTGCTTACTGGAAGTAGTACAAGTGGGCTTACGACTTCCCCTCTGGGATGACCATCGACTCCCAGCAGCAACAACAGCAGCGCCAGCAGCAGTAGGCGTTACACGCAAGGATGCATCGGAGGAATCCCAGGCAGGAGAGGACTCGTCAGAATTGCCAGTGACATTGCCTGCAGGACTATTGGCATTCCTGGGGAAGGAGGAAATTGACACTGAGGGAGTTGGTGGGGTGGTTTGCGTGAGCTTGGTTACAAGAGGAAGGGATTTACTGGTCAGTGGACTGCTTCCGCTGTCACCCAAAGTTTTTGAACTTGTCACTGACTTATTATGAATGCGCTGCAGGTGACGTATAAGGGAGGATGTTCCGAGGTGGTTAACGTCCTTACCCCTACTTATTACAGCTTGACAAAGGGAACACACGGCTTGACACCTGTTGTCCGCATTTCTGTTGAAATAGTTCCACACCGAAGAGCTGATTTTTTTGGTATTTTCACCAGGCATGTCAACGGCCATATTCCTCCCACGGACAACAGGTGTCTCCCCGGGTGCCTGACTTAAACAAACCACCTCACCATCAGAATCCTCCTGGTCAATTTCCTCCCCAGCGCCAGCAACACCCATATCCTCCTCATCCTGGTGTACTTCAACACTGACATCTTCAATCTGACTATCAGGAACTGGACTGCGGGTGCTCCTTCCAGCACTTGCAGGGGGCGTGCAAATGGTGGAAGGCGCATGCTCTTCACGTCCAGTGTTGGGAAGGTCAGGCATCGCAACCGACACAATTGGACTCTCCTTGTGGATTTGGGATTTCGAAGAACGCACAGTTCTTTGCGGTGCTACTGCTTTTGCCAGCTTGAGTCTTTTCATTTTTCTAGCGAGAGGCTGAGTGCCTCCATCCTCATGTGAAGCTGAACCACTAGCCATGAACATAGGCCAGGGCCTCAGCCGTTCCTTGCCACTCCGTGTGGTAAATGGCATATTGGCAAGTTTACGCTTCTCCTCCGACAATTTTATTTTAGGTTTTGGAGTCCTTTTTTTACTGATATTTGGTGTTTTGGATTTGACATGCTCTGTACTATGACATTGGGCATCGGCCTTGGCAGACGACGTTGCTGGCATTTCATCGTCTCGGCCATGACTAGTGGCAGCAGCTTCAGCACGAGGTGGAAGTGGATCTTGATCTTTCCCTAATTTTGGAACCTCAACATTTTTGTTCTCCATATTTTAATAGGCACAACTAAAAGGCACCTCAGGTAAACAATGGAGATGGATTGATACTAGTATACAATTATGGACGGACTGCCGAGTGCCGACACAGAGGTAGCTACAGCCGTGAACTACCGTACTGTGTCTGCTGCTAATATAGACTGGTTGATAAAGAGATGTCGTAGTATGTATGTATGAAGAAGAAAGAAAAAAAAAACACGGTTAGGTGGTATACAATTATGGACGGACTGCCGAGTGCCGACACAGAGGTAGCCACAGCCGTGAACTACCGTACTGTACTGTGTCTGCTGCTAATATGGACTGGTTGATAAAGAGATGTCGTAGTATGTATGTATGAAGAAGAAAGAAAAAAAAACCACGGGTAGGTGGTATACAATTATGGACGGACTGCCGAGTGCCGACACAGAGGTAGCCACAGCCGTGAACTACCGTACTGTACTGTGTCTGCTGCTAATATAGACTGGTTGATAAAGAGATGTAGTAGTATGTATGTATAAAGAAGAAAGAAAAAAAAACCACGGGTAGGTGGTATACAATTATGGACGGACTGCCGAGTGCCGACACAGAGGTAGCCACAGCCGTGAACTACCGTACTGTACTGTGTCTGCTGCTAATATAGACTGGTTGATAAAGAGATGTCGTAGTATGTATGTATGAAGAAGAAAGAAAAAAAAACCACGGTTAGGTGGTATACAATTATGGACGGACTGCCGAGTGCCGACACAGAGGTAGCCACAGCCGTGAACTACCGTACTGTACTGTGTCTGCTGCTAATATAGACTGGTTGATAAAGAGATGTCGTAGTATGTATGTATAAAGAAGAAAGAAAAAAAAACCACGGTTAGGTGGTATACAATTATGGACGGACTGCCGAGTGCCGACACAGAGGTAGCCACAGCCGTGAACTACCGTACTGTACTGTGTCTGCTGCTAATATAGACTGGTTGATAAAGAGATGTCGTAGTATGTATGTATGAAGAAGAAAGAAAAAAAAACCACGGTTAGGTGGTATACAATTATGGACGGACTGCCGAGTGCCGACACAGAGGTAGCCACAGCCGTGAACTACCGTACTGTACTGTGTCTGTTGCTAATATAGACTGGTTGATAAAGAGATGTCGTAGTATGTATGTATAAAGAAGAAAGAAAAAAAAACCACGGTTAGGTGGTATACAATTATGGACGGACTGCCGAGTGCCGACACAGAGGTAGCCACAGCCGTGAACTACCGTACTGTACTGTGTCTGCTGCTAATATAGACTGGTTGATAAAGAGATGTAGTGGTATGTATGTATAAAGAAGAAAGAAAAAAAAACCACGGGTAGGTGGTATACAATTATGGATGGACTGCCGAGTGCCGACACAGAGGTAGCTACAGCCGTGAACTACCGTACTGTGTCTGCTGCGACTGGATGATAAATAATGATATAAAAAATATATATATATCACTACTGCAGCCGGACAGGTATATATATTATATAATGACGGACCTGCTGGACACTGTCTGTCAGCAGAATGAGTTTTTTATAGAATAAAAAAAAAAACACCACACAAGTGAAGTCACACGACGAGGGTTTAACTTTTTCAGGCAATCACAATATAGTATACTACTAACTATACTGGTGGTCAGTGTGGTCAGGTCACTGGTCAGTCACACTGGCAGTGGCACTCCTGCAGCAAAAGTGTGCACTGTTTAATTTTAATATAATATGTACTCCTGGCTCCTGCTATAACCTATAACTGGCACTGCAGTGCTCCCCAGTCTCCCCCACAATTATAAGCTGTGTGAGCTGAGCACAGTCAGATATATAATATATACATAGATGATGCAGCACACTGGGCTGAGCAGTGCACACAGATATGGTATGTGACTGTCTTGTACTCCTGGCTCCTGCTATAACCTATAACTGGCACTGCAGTGCTCCCCAGTCTCCCCCACAATTATAAGCTGTGTGAGCTGAGCACAGTCAGATATATAATATATACATAGATGATGCAGGCATGCAGCACACTGGGCTGAGCAGTGCACACAGATATGGTATGTGACTGAGTCACTGTGTGTACCGTTTTTTTCAGGCAGAGAACGGATATATTAAATAAAACAACTGCACTGCTGGTGGTCACTGTGGTCAGTCACTAAACTCTGCACTCTCTTCTACAGTATCAGCCTCAGGTCAATCTCTCTCTCTCTCCTAATCTAAATGGAGAGGACGCCAGCCACGTCCTCTCCCTATCAATCTCAATGCACGTGTGAAAATGGCGGCGACGCGCGGCTCCTTATATAGAATCCGAGTCTCGCGAGAATCCGACAGCGTCATGATGACGTTCGGGCGCGCTCGGGTTAACCGAGCAAGGCGGGAAGATCCGAGTCGCTCGGACCCGTGAAAAAAAACATGAAGTTCGTGCGGGTTCGGATTCAGAGAAACCGAACCCGCTCATCTCTAGTACGCACATACCTACACAGCTGCGATTCTTCAGCCTACAGACTTGCTATCATCGCAACTGTGTCTGCTGCCCAGAAAATAATATAGATGCCCACCGGAGCCATTGCAAAGTCTTCAGCAACTGCGCACACATACGCAGCACCGACGCAATAACGAGGACCATTGGCTCCCCGAGTACGACTATGATCACGCAGAGGGCCGCGGCAGTAGTAACGCTGGTGGCATGTTTCTCTGCGTACTTGATCACAGCTGAAGGCAGATACATGCCCCGAAAGTGGCTGTGACATGTCTGCGTTTTTGCCTCCACTCCCCTGTACCTCCCCTAAATGGTCCCTTCCTGTCAACCACTCTGAGTTTAAATAGTAGTGAATTTTACCTATGGGCTGCAGGACTGCAGCCCCCCCTCAGTAAAATTTGCCACTGCAGGGAGTGATCCATTTGCAGTCTGTGACTTCACTGGCTACACAGTGACTAGCAGTGATGACTTCTGTTGGAAGTCCTACCCAGTATCGGACTGGGGCATGAAGGGCCCACCGGGGAAATGCTGCTGTAGGGGCCTATGCTTAAAGGTGTAGCCAGGATCCAGTGGGGGCGTGGCCAGCCACCACAGAGGTTTGGCTAACCATTACATGTTCTGTGCCCCTTGGTAAATATATAATAAACCAAATTATTGTGAAGTATAATGTAACATATGTATAATGCATAAATCCAGTGCACTAGGATAGTCTGGAACTTGATCCCTAGAGGACGAGGAGGGCCCACAGGCAGTAGGGCCCACCGGTGGTTTCCCCTATTCCCCTGTGGGCCAGTCCGACCCTGGTCCTACCTGCCAATCAACCCCAGTACAGGCAGTCCTATTGAGAGGTGTTTGCTCTCTCCGGGTCTGACAGACTGGGCTGTGAGCCCCTGGGAGCAGTTGGCGCATGTGCAGTCAAGCGGTGGCTTGACTGTGCATGCGCAAATCCCGACTTCTATGGACTGCAGCCAGTGGCGGATCTAGACTTAACTTTTAGGGGGGGCGGTTTAAGAATTATGACCCCTCCCCCTAATCATAGCCCCTCCCACTTAGTAATGCCCTTCCCGTTCGCTTCTAAAATTTCCTATTGTTGCCATTACTAATAAAATGTTGCCAGTTAGTGGAGAGAACCCTGCGCACTGGTGATACAGACTGGCGAATCGCCATTCCTTCCATCAGGGGTGGTAGAGGATAAGACAGTAGGGCAATTTAAACATGCATGGGATAGACATAAGGATATTCTTACAAAGAAATTCAACATTGAAGCACACTGTATGAGCTGAAATTCACATTATAGCACACTGTATGAGCCAACGTTATAGCACACTGTATGAGCCAAAATTCACTTTATAGCACACTGTATGAGCCAACGTTATAGCACACTGTATGAGCCAAAATTCACTTTATACAACACTGTATGAGCCAAAATTCACTTTATACAACACTGTATGAGCCAAAATTCACTTTATAGCACACTGTATGAGCCAAAATTCACTTTATAGCACACTGTATGAGCCAAAATTCACTTTATACAACACTGTATGAGCCAAAATTCACTTTATAGCACACTGTATGAGCCAAAATTCACTTTATAGCACACTGTATGAGCCAAAATTCACTTTATAGCACACTGTATGAGCCAAAATTCACTTTATAGCACACTGTATGAGCCAAAATTCACTTTATAGCACACTGTATGAGCCAAAATTCACTTTATAGCACACTGTATGAGCCAAAATTCACTTTATAGCACACTGTATGAGCCAAAATTCACTTTATAGCACACTGTATGAGCCAAAATTCACTTTATAGCACACTGTATGAGCCAACGTTATAGCACACTGTATGAGCCAACGTTATAGCACACTGTATGAGCCAACGTTATAGCACACTGTATGAGCCAAAATTCACTTTATAGCACACTGTATGAGCCAACGTTATAGCACACTGTATGAGCCAACGTTATAGCACACTGTATGAGCCAACGTTATAGCACACTGTATGAGCCAACGTTATAGCACACTGTATGAGCCAAAATTCACTTTATAGCACACTGTATGAGCCAACGTTATAGCACACTGTATGAGCCAACGTTATAGCACACTGTATGAGCCAATGTTATAGCACACTGTATGAGCCGAAGTGCACATTATAGCACACTGTATGAGCCAAAATTCACTTTATAGCACACTGTATGAGCCAAAATTCACTTTATAGCACACTGTATGAGCCAAAATTCACTTTATAGCACACTGTATGAGCCAACGTTATAGCACACTGTATGAGCCAACGTTATAGCACACTGTATGAGCCAATGTTATAGCACACTGTATGAGCCGAAGTGCACATTATAGCATTAGGGACCCCCAGTGACGGAGAAGCCTTGTCGATCGGCCTGGGGGCTTAACCCTATATCTGCAGATATACGCAACTAAGATCTCCGTATTATCTGACTATTATTATATAGTAATATTATTCACTCGGTGTGCATTAGGGAACACAGTTTTTTTTCCTACACAGAATTACCCCTCCCCTTTTAGCACCTGAGTGACATTACAATCTGATTGAGCAGCTTCCCACCTTGTGTATTGTATATAGAGAGGCACAAATGGGTCAGCATTAGGAGGGATTGCTGACTCTAGTAGTGCCATAGGGGAAGTCAGGGGTATCCCCAGGTAAGCTGGCTCTCAGATGCTGTAGGTGCCATTACCATGTGGCCTTACACTGGGAATTTAACCCAGATATATATATGTAATTATTTATGGGGTGGGTGTGGGGTGCAGTGGCCCCTGTGTCGGTATGGGTGGGCTGTTGCAGGTCGGCACACCCTAACACTTTATTAACACTTATTATTTTTCCTATCACTTTGTATATATTTTTTAATCACACCACTTACATAGCACCTCTGTGCTTCTTACTAACCCCTATTAATTTTCACCTGTGTGCTGACCTGGGGTGGCCGGCCTGTGCCGACATTGTGGGGTCCTGCACCCCTGGCCCATACCTAGTATTAGGGACCCCCAGTGACGGAGAAGCCTTGTCGATCGGCCTGGGGGCTTAACCCTATATCTGCAGATATACGCAACTAAGATCTCCGTATTATCTGACTATTATTATATAGTAATATTATTCACTCGGTGTGCATTAGGGAACACAGTTTTTTTTTTCTAGCACACTGTATGAGCCAACGTTATAGCACACTGTATGAGCCAATGTTATAGCACACTGTATGAGCCAACGTTATAGCACACTGTATGAGCCAATGTTATAGCACACTGTATGAGCCGAAGTGCACATTATAGCACACTGTATGAGCCAAAATTCACTTTATAGCACACTGTATGAGCCAAAATTCACTTTATAGCACACTGTATGAGCCAATGTTATAGCACACTGTATGAGCCAAAATTCACGTTATAGCACACTGTATGAGCCAAAATTCACGTTATAGCACACTGTATGAGCCAAAATTCACGTTATAGCACACTGTATGAGCCAAAATTCACGTTATAGCACACTGTATGAGCCGAAGTGCACATTATAGCACGCTGAATGAGGCAACATGCAGGGACATAATGCCGGGAGAAGAGAGGAGGGGGGAGAAATGGGACACACACACACCTAATCATTGATGGAGGCCGGGTCCCGCCGCGATATTGGGAACGGGTGCCGAGCGGTGCAGCGAGGCGGAGGACGAAGACAGAGAGAGAGCGTCCTCCTGACGCGCGTACAGGAAGGAGGGGGCGTGCTCAGATCAGAGGTCACTGTACGCGCGTCAGGACGCTCCTCTCTCTCCTCGTCCCCCACCGCGCTGCAGAGCTCTCCAACCCGTTCCCAATACCGCAGCGGGACCCGGCCTCCATCCCGCTGCCGGTATATGTAGGGGGGGCGTTCGCCCTGATCGCCCCCCGCTAAATCCGCCACTGACTGCAGCCGACAGTCCATAGAAGCCGGGTGTTTGCGCATGTGCTGGTCCCGGTACCTGTTTCTAGACAATTTGGCTCCCAGTGCGAGCATTAAAAATGAGCCCCCCCTCCCCATAGACATTCAGAAATGCACACCCCCACTACAGAAATTAAAAAAAACTATTTAAAAACCGATGAGGGGGTATGGTCTTGCTAAAAAGGGCATGGCCTCGCAGGATAAGACTACCTTACACCCCAGTTTTAACCCTGCAACAACAGACCCCGGCCACCAGTTAAAAAAAAATTCCACTGTATTAAGCCCCGCACAGTAAAACCCCTTCACCATATTATGCCCTACAGTAAAGCTTCTAAATTACGTTTAAATTACCTGCTCATTTCCAGGGGTTTCATGCGCTGGGTGTCATTCTCGTTGCCACGGGTTTCATGCGCTGGGTGTAATGCTTGTTGCCAGGGGTTTCATGCTCTGGGTGTCATGATCGCTGCCAGGGGTTTCATGCTCTGGAATCCATGCTCGTTGCTGAGGGTAATACTTGTTGCCAAGGGTAATGCTTGTTGCCAAGGGTAATGTTCGTTGCCATGGGTAATGCTCGTTGTTGAGGGTAATGCTCATTGCCAAGGGGTGTATACGTAGCACCCGCCAACGCTGCTATCCGGCTCCCACTCCTCCCAGTCATAGTATTCCTCTTGGGGGACGGAGTTTCACAAAATGAATCGGTTGCATCGTGATGTCACAACGCAACCGTGTCATTCCTCTAAACTCCGTCCCCTGAGAGGAGTACTGAGTAAGAGAGAGGAGGGGGAGCAGGATAGGGTACACAAAGTGCATGGTTCGCCCGCCGCTAGAAACGGCACGGCTTCCTGAATATTTATTATTTATTAACAGTTTCTTATACAGCGCAGCATATTCCGTTGCGCTTTACAATTAGAACAACAGTAATAGAACAAAACTGGGTAAAAACAGACAGACATAGAGGTAGGAGGGCCCTGCTCGCAAGTTTACAATCTATAAGGAAATAGGCATAGATACACAAGGATAGATGCTGCCTATTGCATAATGGTCCACCAGATTGCTAGGTTCTTAATGGGTTGTATGATGATACCCCGCAATGTTGGCCAAGTATCAGGAGGGTGTGAGAGTAATGAATATGAGACAACTTTTAATGTTCTGTCATATATGAATTTACAAACTGTATTTTTCAGTTTGTGCTCAATTTTCTCATGGTTTGTAAACTGTTCATTATAATCGGACTATTTCTAGGGCGTGATATTCCCTATTACGCTGTTATATGCTCTAACAACATCTTCCATACAAAGCTTATGGAAACTCCACGTCTTCTCCTAAAGATGTCTAGTTTTTTTTCTTATAGAAGATATATTAGGCCGTGTTTCTCTATCTTATGCTAAAGTCATTTATCTTCCTCTCCTTCATCCGCAGAGCATCTACTCAGACATGCTCTTTCACACCTCTGTCGTCTTTCATCTATCCTTTCTTTCATAGTTTGGTAATTCTGCAGGATCTTTGCTCACATCAGATGCATTCCTGCTTCAAGATTTTTTTCATCAGAGAGAAGGTTTAGTACCCAGATTTTATTGTGTTTCTATTAACAGACTGGTGCCGAGCTGAGAAAATCATCCCAGGACTGGACGTAAGCAGAGCTGCATTAAATCCCCATGGGGCCCCAGGCAAAATACAGGTTTGGGGCCCATTCCCACCCCCATCTGCAAAATAACTCCCCCCCCCATAAACATGAGTTAGGGCCTTGTATAGTGCACTGGACCCTAGGCAGGAGCCTAGGCTAACTAATGGATGATCCAACTGTGAATGTAAGCAAGGAAAAGGTTCACTGGTGTCATGGTTAGTGCTAGGGGTAGAACAGAAAAGAAGAGGGTCCTATCTGACGACAGCTTACATATTAAATAGTAGGGGTTTGGTGGGTTTGGTAATGTTACTCCTGTAATTGCTGCCCCACCTCCCGCTGAGCAGTGCAACATCACACACTATAGGGCAGCAGGCCATGACTGTATGGTTCCTGTTGCTGCCACTGGCCGCAGCGGCTGCGTGAGACGTCACGCAGCCACCGCGGCCCGCCCCCCCCCAATGGTCTGGCCACGACTGCGTTTGCCGGACCGCGCCCCCTAAACGGCGGTTTAAAGCAGCCGTCCAGACCCCTCCCGCCCTGTCAATCAGGCAGAGGCGATCGCTACTGAACGACGGCCTTTATCTGTCCGGCATGCGCCGGCGCACTGTGGCGCCGGTGCATGCGCCATTCCGACCCGATCGCTGCGCTGGGATAAACTGCAGTGAGCGAACGGGTCGGAATGACCCCCATAATGCGGAAGAGTCATCTGCTCACATAGGGGCACACTGTATGTCGCAAAGTTTGGGGAGAGATGAAGTGGAGAGAGATAAAGTGTCAACCAATCAGATCCTAACTGTTATGTCACAGGCTGTGTTTGAAAAATGACAGTTAGAAGCTGATTGGTTGGTATCTTTCTCCACTTTATCTCTTTCCAATCTTCGATAAATATCCATTGGCGTATCTATAATTGGTTCTATGTGTGCAGAACACACAGGCCCCTGGGTCCACAGTGCACACCCTGCACCCATATAATTATACTTGCCGCTCCAGAGTCCCACGGCGGCCAGCGCTGCAGACAGAAATCACCGGGAAATGGCGCAGTGCTCATTTTGTCAGGGAATTGCGCTTGCGTGATAGAGGTGTACCTGGGAAGGTACAGGCACCATGTTCCCGGAGACCTAGAGTAAGCATACGCTGTAGACTCAGTCACGGCTTTTACTGCTCTGCCAGAGTGGAGGGGGGGGGGGGGCACATGGGTCCTCTCCTCTCTTAATACACCCCTGTACTGTAGTCTTGGAGGACACCCCAAAAATCAGTGAGTCTCCTAGACATTGCAGGAGACAAGGTAAGTACAATATGGTATTTCCATCTTCTTGGCCATTAAACTTTTCCGGCAGACAACTCCCCCTTTGACCATCACTGTCTGCAAGTTTGATTCTGTTGCTCTCAGTGAGGAGTCTCTGCCTACTTACATGACATAGTAGCAGTAGTTCCGCTATGATATTTGCAACAACGGAGCAAAGCAGAGCTGCAGCATTTACAACTTGTCTTTTGTTCAGCAGACAAACCCCATCATAACTGCCAACAGCCAGAAAGATACGTACCCCAAAATGGGATCCGGTCAGGATCCCGGCTGTCGGGATCCCAGCAGTTGCCGGAATCCTGACCCCAGTCTGAATGCCGACTCCAGCATCCCAAATAGGGGGGCAGATGTATTAACCTGGAGAAGGCATAAGGAAGTGATAAACCAGTGAAATGTGCAAGGTGATAAAGGCACCAGCCAATCAGCTCCAATATGTAAATTAACAGTTAGGATCTGATTGGCTGGTGCCTTTATCACCTTGCACATATCACTGGTTTATCACTTCCTTATGCCTTCTCCAGGTTAATACATCTGCCCCAGGGTCCCAAGCCGGGCGCCCGACGGAATCCTCACAACCAGGATCCCGACCGAGTGTATGCCGCAGCGTGGGGGGGGGGTTAAAGGTTTAGGCTATGGGGGGGGGGGAGTAATGGTCAGGATGTGGAGAGGGGGTTAGTTTTAGGCTGCAGAGAGGGGGGTTAGATTTAGGCACCCACTGGGTGAGGGGGGGGGGTTAGGTTTAGGCACCCACCGAGAGGGTTAGGGTTAGGCTGCGGGAGGGGGAGGGTTAGGTATAGGCTGCTGCAAGGGTGAGTTAGGATTAGGGGGCCATTGGGGGAAGGTAAGTATACTAATCATCCCCCGTCGAGATTCTCAAGATCAGGATGCCGCGGACGGTTTTCTGACCGCCAGCATCAAGACCACCGACATTCCAATCCCAGCCCCACAAAAACAATACACATACACAAGCAGGTGTGCACAATAATCCACATCATTTACCTGCAGTGCAGATTATTTCCCGCTGCAAGGGGTTTTCTGCATGTGTAAAAACAGGAGCTGCTTTCTGTTTTATTTGGAAGATTAGTAAAATTACAGTATGTCAGTCACACTGGTGTTAAGCCATCGATTTTATACATCAGAGCGTGTCTTTACACTAGTAATTATATTGTGCAGCAACATGATGTGTCGTGTCATTTTCCACTGAGCGTCGGCAATGTCTGAACACTCTATAGGTAGATTTATTGTAGCTATTTAAATAACCTGGCAATTACATTGGGCTTATTTTAGCCTTCTATTTGCACAGACTATTTCGTTTTCATGTAGTCTATTTTTCTGTAATAAAAATGGACATGGATAATTAGCTACTTAAAAATGGGATATGGTCCTTAGGTCGACCTCCCTTAGGTCAACAGTCATTAGGTTGACATGCATTAGTCCGACACCTGGAAAATGTTGACATGGGGTTTAGGTCAACATGGCAAAGGTCGACACATGAAAAGCATGGTGAACGAAGCGAGCCATGCGAGGGGACACTGTGCACTAATTGGGGTTCCCGGTTACTTTACAAAGAAAGTAACACCCAAAAAAAACCTCATGTCAACTCTTTTCCATTTTGACCTGCCGACCATATTGACCTTTTCCAGGTGTCGACCTACTGCCTGTCGACCAATAGTGGTCAACATAATGTGTCGACCTAAATAGGGTTGAGCCAGCAGACCCATTCCCTTAAAAATGCCTGAGGTCCACCACACTCTGAAGCACAATGTGGCCGATCCCAGTGGCGTAACTACTGCCCCCGCAGCCCTCACGGTGGCTTGGAGGCGCAAGGCTGCGGGGGGCGCCGCCACTGATTTAGCGCAGATTGACATGCGGACGAGCCGTCCACATGTCATTCTGCTGTTTCCTCTCCCTCCTTCCCTCCAAACCTCCTCTGCTGTGAAGGAGGGACACGGAGGGCACAGCGCGCGCCTCTCCTGTGTCCCTCCTGCGTCTCCGGCGGGTCTATTGAATGAAGTGCCCGTTCATGAGCTCTGATTGGCTCACGAACCGGCACTTCATTTAACAGACACGCCGGAGACGCAGGAGGGACACAGGAGAGGCGACCGCTGTGCCCTCCGTGTCCCTCCTTACAGCAGCGGGGAAGCGAGGAGCAGGGGGTGGGGGTTAGAGTTGTACCTGCCACTGGGGGAGCATATCTGGCACTGGGGGAGGGCGAGCATATTTGGCACTTGGGGGGGCATATATGACACTGAGGGGGCATATGTGGCACTGGGGGGTATATGTGTACCTGGCACATGGGGGGGGGCTATACATGGCACTTGGGGGCATGTGTGTACCTGGCACTGTGGGGGAATATCTGGCACTGGGGGCATATGTGGCACTGGGAGCACAGCCCTTGCAACAAGCATTACCCCCTAGCAACGAGCATGACACCCAGTGCATGAAACCCCTGGAACCGTGCATGACACCCTGAGCATGAAAACCCCTGGCGCTGTGCATGGAACCAAGAGCATGAAACCCCTGGCAACGAGCATGACACCCAGTGCATGAAACCCCTGGCAAAGAGCATGACACCCTGAGCATGAAAACCCCTGGAACCGTGCATGGAACCAAGAGCATGAAACCCCTGGCAACGAGCAGGTAATTTAAAAGTAAAGAGAAGCCTTACTGTAGGACTTAATGTGTAATGGGCATTGCGGTGTGTGGCATAATGTGTCACGGACATTGCGGTGTGTGTCATAATGTGTCACAGGCATCACGGTGTGTGGCATACTATGTCACGGGCATTGTGGTATGTGGTATAATGTCTCAGGGGCATTGCAGTGTGGCATAATGTATAACGGGCATTGCGTTGTGTGGCATAGGGTATAACGGGCATTGCGGTATGTGTCATAGCCATAACGGTGTGTGGTATACTATATCACGGACATTGTGGTATGTGGTATAATGTCTCAGGGTCATTGCAGTGTGTGGCATAATGTATCGCGGACATTGCGGTAAGTGGCATAATGTGTCACAGGCAGTACAGTGTGTGGCATACTATATCACGGGCATTGTGGTATGGGGTATAATGTCTCAGGGGCATTGCAGTGTGGCATAATGTATAACGAGCATTGCGGTGTGTGACATAGGGTATAACGGGCATTGCGGTATGTGTCACAGGCATTACGGTGTGTGGTATGTCACGGGCATTGTGGTATGTGGTATAATGTATCAGGGTCATTGCAGTGTGTGGCATAATGTATCACGGACATTTCGGTGTGTGTCATAATGTGTCAGGCATTATGGTGTGTGGTATACTATATCACGGGCATTGTGGTATGTGGTATAATGTCTCGGGGTCATTGCGGTGTGTGTCATAATGTGTCACAGACATTGTATGTGCTATAATGTTTCAGGGGCATTGCAGTGTGTAGCATAATGTATAACGGGCATTGCGATTCCTGTCATAATGTGTCACAGGCATTACGGTGTGTGGCATAATGTGTCGGGGGCATTATGGTGTGTGTATATTGTGTCAAGTGCATTATTGTGTGTGGCATAATGTCTAAGGGCCATTGCAGTATGTGACATAATGTATACTGGGCATTACTATAAGGAGAAAAAATTACAAATAATGTAAGGGGCATGAATCAGGATTATTTTTCTTTCCTGTGGTGGCCAACGTCTGGGCGTGCAGGTTGCAAAACTGGGGTATAAGGTAGTCTTTTCCTGCAATGCCAAGCCCCTTTATGCGAAGCCACGCCCATTCCAACAAAGCCACACCCCTTTTTTGCGGCGCGCGTGCACATTCATCACTTTACTAGTACCAATTATGGAGGGGGCGCCAGAGAATTTTTTGGCTTGGGTGACAAAAATTTCTAGTTACGCCACTGGCCGACCCCACATTAAAGTTAAACTTAACAGATATTAGTGTTTCACTATCTAAAATAAAAGTGTAACTACAGTATGTACTGGTTGTGTACTAAGCATTGGACGGAGATAAGGTACCAGCCAATCAGCATCTAACTGCCATGTCACAGGCTGTGTTTGAAAAATGACAGTTAGGAGCAGGGGCGGATTGGGAACAAAAAGCGGCCCTGGAAAAATTTGTACTAGTGGCCCCACATGGGCAGCACCAGAGGTGTAAGGTCTAGCCATGGGCCATGGCAGCAGCGCCCTCCCCCCAAGACTTTCCAGATAGTTGGCATGTCCAGCATCAAGCGGGAAGTTAAAAATAAATAAAATTAAATATTATGAGCACATTATATGATACACCTTCAGAATTTAGGAAACTATATCATTCTTTAGAAAAATATATTTTCTTGCTTATTACACCAACCGTATCCCAATTACTATTCACTCAATCTTATATATCAGCCAAACAGGCAGACAGAGCATACACTAGATCATCTGCAATCACAGGCTAAGTGGCAAAGTCATTTTCATATATGCAAATTATTTTGCATCTTATTCATTATGTCTATAAATAGGACCACATGTCTTCAAACAAAACAGGCCCCGCGGGTGCGTCGGCCCACCGGGGATCTTCCCTGTAAACCCTATGGCCAATCCGCCTCTGGTTAGGAGCTGGTTGGCTGGTACTTTATCTCCGATCACTTTATCTTTCCAAGGCTTAGTACATACGGCATACTTACCTACATTGTAAGTCTCCTCTCCGGGAGAAGCCCGGAGAGGAGACGCAGCAGGTGTCTTCGGGGGGCGGGGCCGGACTGTGACATCACTAAGCCCCGCCCCACATCGGGAAATGCCGCGGGTCCACGGGAAGGGGCGGGGCTAAAATGATGCAATTTACGTCATTTTAACCCCTTCTCCACCCGACGGACCCGCGAATGCGGGAGGTTATCTCCATCCTGCTCGCATCACTATGATGCGAGCAGGATGCGAGAGATCTCCCCTCTCTTCCGGGGGTGCGGGGGGCTACCCCAAAAAACGGGAGCCTCCCGCAGCTTCCGGGAGAGTAGGTAAGTATGACATACGGTAGACCCCTTAGTTTAATAGCAGTACTGATTACTAGAGGTGCTAAAACCATGCAAACCAGTTCGAGATACTTGAAAATGATTGCAGTACAAATGTGATTTATTTTGTGTGTGATTGATTATTCTGCGTTTAGCTGTCAAACTCATGATGTAAAGTTTGAATTCAAAGTTCACATGGCAAACGTAGCCAAGTAGGCTCAAACAATCTGTAATTCAAATTCAGCCCCAATGTTTTTGTTTTTTCTAAACTTCAATCATTTTTGCAATTTTATTTTTATTTTGGAGCTGATTTGACGAGTCAGTACAACAAAAATGCGTTTGTAACAAATTTGAGAATGCATAACCAACATTTTATTGATTAATGAAATAGTTGCACATACAAGTGTATGGACTTTGGGGTTATTCAGGTTTGTTAGCAAACCAAAAGAGCACACTAATGGGCAAAACCATGTGCAGTGCAGGTGGGGCAGCTGTAACGTACAGAGGGGGTCATTCCGAGTTGTTCGCTCGTTGACGATTTTCGCTATGCTGCGATTTGTTGCTAACTGCGCATGCGCATGGTACGCAGATCGCATGCGCTAAGTAATTTAACACAAAACATAGTAGATTTGCTGGTGTTAGAGCAACGCTTTTCAGTCGCTCTGCTGATCGGTGAGTGATTGACAGGAAAGGGGCGTTTCTGGGTGGAAACTGAGCGTTTTCCGGGAGTGTGCTAAAAAAAACGCAGGCGTGTCAGGGAAAAAACGCGGGAGTGTCGGGAGAAACGGGGGAGTGGCTGGCTGAACGCAGGGCGTGGTTGTGACGTCAAACCAGGAACTAAACGAACCGAGCTGATCGCAATCTAGGAGTAGGTCTGGAGCTACTCAGAAACTGCAAGAAAATATTTAGTATCAATTCTGCTAATCTTTCGTTCGCAATTCTGCTAAGCTAAAATACACTCCCAGAGGGCGGCGGCTTAGCGTGTGCAATGCTGCTAAAAGCAGCTAGCGAGCCAACAACTCGGAATGAGGGACAGAGAGAGTTAGATTTGGGTGGGGTGTGTTCAAAGTGAAATCTAAATTGCAGTGTAAAAATAAAGCAGCCAGTATTATTTACCATGCACAGAAACTATATAACCCACCCAAATCTAACTCCTCCGCACATATTACTTCTGCCCCACCTGCAGTGCAACATGGTTTTGCCCAATTGCTAACTTTTTTGGTTTGCTAACACCTCTGAATAACCCCCTTTGGGGGTAATTCCAAGTTGATCGCAGCAGGATTTTTGTTAGCAGTTGGGCAAAACCATGTGCACTGCAGGGGAGGCAGATATAACATGTGCAGAGAGAGTTAGATTTGGGTGTGGTGTGTTCAATCTGCAATCTAATTTGCAGTGCAGTGTAAAAATAAAGCAGCCAGTATTTACCCTGCAC
This sequence comes from Pseudophryne corroboree, assembly GCF_028390025.1. NCBI lineage: Eukaryota > Metazoa > Chordata > Amphibia > Anura > Myobatrachidae > Pseudophryne > Pseudophryne corroboree. The sequence continues at coordinate 423,044,499 of NC_086452.1, read as the reverse complement.
AGAAATAAAATAAGTACCAACCCAAATCTAACTCTTTCTGCACATGTTATATCTGCCTCCCCTGCAGTGCACATGGTTTTGCCCAATTGCTTTTAAAAATCCTGCTGCGATCAACTTGGAATTACCCCCTTTGTCCACTATTTTGACACATTTCGGAACTTTTACAGGTTATCTAGTAACACTAGGCAATCTAGATAGTTGTGTTCTGGTTTCTGCACACCAGGTGCTGCAAGAGACAACTGCTGGGAGGAAGCAAAAAGGGCTGCTAGATTCTCAATCTATTACAAAGGGTAGGGATTGAGGACTGTTACCGTTTCACTATATATTAAGTGTAGAAAAAATTATTTAACTTTTACCTACTGTCTCCCATTACCAAAACCAGTATCAGTTCCCACAGTTCGTACACAGTGTAAAAAAAAAAGACCGGATATAAGGCAAAAAGGTCAAATAATAAAGCTTAGTATGGCAGTTAGTTTGCTGGAATATCGCTGCAACTGTATCCTGTACAAAGCAACCTGATACATGTTACCTTTATTCACTGGCAAACCAGTCGCTTACAATAAGCACTAGCTTTTACTGCCCCATAGGAATGTAAAACTGATAATCAACACAGTCCTAAGCAAATTCTGTTTCTTCTAAAGGATAGAGCAGACAGCATGCTGAGCATATTTAGTTAAGTTAAACACTTGAGTTGTTTCAGCTACTTTACAGATGGAACACATTTGGTTTTAAAATAAGACAAGATCCATCACCACACAGCTACAGGGATGGGGCAGCACGGATGGTGTAATGGTTAGCATTACTGCCTCACAGCACTGAGGTCATGGGTTCAATTCCCACCATAGCCCAAACTGTGTGGAGTTTGTATATTCTCCCTGTGCTTGCATGGGTTTCCTCCCACAATCCAAAAATATACTGGACGATTAATTAGCTCCCAACAAAAATTACCCTAATGTGCATGTACATGTGGTAGGGAATACAGATTGTAAGCTCCCCTGGGGCAGGGACTAATGTGAATGGCCAAATATTCTCTGTACAGTGCTGCGGAATATGTGTGCACTATATAAATAACTGATAATAAATAAATAATTATACCAGAAAGCATCATATTAACCCTGCCCAATTCACCCTGCAGTGGCATCACTGGGGGAAGGGGTGGGGGTTACACTAATACTCCAGCCAGGTTGTCTTTTGGTGGCAGTGATGACACCGGGGGTCAGGAAAGCAAGGTCATGTCCCTTCACACAATACAATGACACCTTTTTTCCTAGCGTGCTCGGGAAAGCTTTACAGCGCACCGGGTGTCACAGGCCATAAGGACGCTCCTGCACTCTGTCAATCACTGTATGCCTAGCCATGTGTGTTATTGATGTACAGTAAATGAAGTTATATGATGGAGAACTTAAAATGTCACATGAAAGACAGTAGAACGCTTTCATTTATTTAAATGTTTCGGTTTTTCTTCTACAATACTGCTTGCTTTACTTTCATTTATGCCTTAAATTATTAATGAGAGTAAGAAACGTCTTTATTACATGTTTCCCGTTGACATTAACTGATGAGAACTGAACAAAGTGCAGGAAAATGAAAGTCCTTTTCTGGAGAGAAATGGGCTGTGCCTTCTCTGGGTTTTGCATGGTTGGTGCCAAGTAGGCAGACCTATGCACCTAATCCATACACTGCTATAAATGCCTACACACGCTGGCACTATATCCTGCATATGCCAGGCAGCTAGACATGGGCTACTGAGGAGGTATGGCAATTGAAATGTTTTTGCCCATGCACCATTCCTTTGATGCACTGGCACATCCCTGCTGTTTTGCACTTCTGCTCATATTAATGTAGATCAATATCCACTGACGGATTTATTTGTTCTCTAAAAGTTCTTATCAGAGGCTCCTGGCTCTATTCATGCACTCAGAGTGGTAAATGAATTAAATAAACTGGCATTCGCCAGCCCTACCACCTTAAGGTGCGCTGACTGAGAGCTGATATTAAGATGACAGTCTTATGTATATGATGAGAACGTAAAACACTGTAACACAACAATGTGATGTGTTTGTCTACATTTATGTGATATTAACTCAGAGCCAGTGGTGCAAGTAGAAAAAATGTCTTACAGGTACTGTGTGCGCGTGCCAAAATGGGCGTGGCCAAATGCCATACGGGGCGTGGCCAATGGAAATGTGGGCGTGATACAAATATAAGGGAGGGGCAGATACACATATGACCCCCACAGTGCCAGATACACGTTGCCCCACAGTGCCAGATACACATTGCCCCACAGTGCCAGATACACGAATGCCCCACAGTGCCAGATACACGAATGCCCCACAGTGCCAGATACACGAATGCCCCACAGTGCCAGATACACGAATGCCCCACAGTGCCAGATACACATTGCCCCACAGTGCCAGATACACGAATGCCCCACAGTGCCAGATATACATTGCCCCACAGTGCCAGATATACATTGCCCCCACAGTGCCAGATATACATTGCCCCCCACAGTGCCAGATATACATTGCCCCCCACAGTGCCAGATATACATTGCCCCCCACAGTGCCAGATATACATTGCCCACAACAGTGCCAGATATACATTGCCCACAACAGTGCCAGATATACATTGCCAGATATACATTGCCCCCCACAGTGCCAGATATACATTGCCCCCCCCCCCCCCACAGTGCCAGATATACATTGCCCCCCACAGTGCCAGGTATACATTGCCCCCCACAGTGCCAGATATACATTGCCCCCCACAGTGCCAGATATACATTGCCCCCCACAGTGCCAGATATACATTGCCCCCCACAGTGCCAGGTATTCCTGAAGCAGCAGAATCCCCCCCCCCCTCCCCTGCTCACCGCTGCTGCTGACTTGTGTGAGGGGAGGAGAGCGCAGCCCGTGCCTCTCCTTTCCCTCAGTCTCCAGCGGGTGAGTTCAATCTTCAGCGCCGATCCGTGAGCCAATCAAAGCTCCGCGAGCTCTGATTGGCTCACGGGCGGCGCTGATTTGAAAGAAGACATTGAGGGGCAGGAGAGGCGCAGGCTGCGCTCTCCTCCCCTCACATCAGCGGTAGCAAGCGGCGGCCCGTCGGTGTGGGTACGGCGTACCCACGGCAAAATTCTTAAGGGTACGCCGTACCCACCCGTACCCGCATACTTGCACCGCTGAGCCTGAACAGGACTATATGCCACTATGTGCCAACCCTGCCCCCTAAACCCGTGACATCACATCTAGTTGGCGGGGCCACCGGCTCTAGAAAATAGGGTATCCTTAGGATGCTATATGCAGCTTCACAGGTGCCTGCCTATAGCCAGGACCAAATTAACAATGAGGCGGATGGAGCTGCAGCTCCAGGCCGCTAAATAAAACTAGGCCTATCTTTATGACAGCATGATGATTACCAGCCAACAGTTCACCACACAGCCATAAATCATAAGTATTAAAATTGTATTTCTATTTTCCACACAGCATTATGCAAATTTTGTACTTTTACATATTTAGGTAGACATTGGAGGAGTACACACCCACATGGCACTGGTCACACCCACAAAGACCTAGCCACACCCACACAGCACTGGTCACAACTCCTTCACTTACCATATTAGACCCTTGACCATTTTCATCCCCAGGACTATGAGGCCCTTATTCTGGTCGTTCCGGGCACCCTACAAGCCAAATACAGGTGCTGTGGGGCAGTGATGGTTACATCCCCCGGGGCCCTTTGCCCTGGACAACGGCACATCTCGCACACCCCTAGATACAACCCTGCATTAATCTTCTAAAGAGGACAAGTGGAGGTGTTCCTTATAGCAACCTATCAGATTCTAAAATGATAGCTAGAACCTGATTGGTTGCTATAGGCAGCAAGCTCTGCCTGTCCTCTTAGTACATTTGATAAATACCCCCTATAAACAGGGAAAGTATTTAAAATTTATCCCATTTACAGTACCTTTCAAGTGACACATTTGTTTATTTACTCATCGAAGTAACACTGAGCACATATACATTTTTCTTCAAACCTGTGTAATGTGAGCAGAAGTTGTCAACCAACATTTATAAATCCAGTATGACATCGCAGTGGTTTGATGCCATCATATTTTGAAATTGTTGCAGATCCTTACAAAACAAGACATTATAGAAACTGTGAGGCCGGTATTTAATTAGCTGCAGTAGTTTACCCCAGCTAATTAATTCGGTGGGGGCTATTCAATTACTCCCGATACCTAGCACTTATCAGGGAGATTATACTTCAGGTGCCTCAGACATCCGAAGCATCATTACCGATTAGCTGCCCTCAAAGCCGGCAATAACACATGGGTCCAGATACTTATCCCGAATCCCATATATTATCACACGAAAACAGAACATTTTTCTCCCGAAAAATTGGGCTTTAATTGAATAGCTCCATAATGACCTTCTGACAAAAATCCCGTATTTTTTTCGGGGTAAAAATGATCAGGGCTAATTGAATACCAGCCTTAATGTTAATTGTTGTTTTTAATCACAATACAGCGAAATCTATGCATGATGTTTGCAAATTATCTAATTTTTCGATTGAGAATATAACTAATACAAAAATGTATGACATCATAATAATAATAATAGTAATTTTTAGCTGGCTGTTTCAATGAACCGCTTGACCTGAACAACACATCTGCATTTTAACTCCTTAGCATCCATCGTCATCCAGAAGTGGTGGTGTCACATGCAGCCATGTATGGAATGGGAGGATTGTAAAGTTTTGCCGGATCTTACAGGCTGGTCCTGCAGCAGCGGAAACAAAATCAAAACAACAAAGGTGAGCGGTAGAGCATACAGTAGGTGGTTACAATGTCATGTAGATAAATACACAGGAGTACTGTCCATATGTGCCTTAAATGGACAGTGCCTAGTGCCTACATAAATTCATGGACCCCCACGAGGGAAAATAATTGTCGGTATGCCGGCGGTCGGGCTCCCGGCGCCGGTATACTGAGCGCCGGGAGCCCGACCGCCGGCAAACAGAAGACCACCCCATCAGCCTAGTGCTGATGCCCTGTGTCTCCCCTCCCGGCCGGCTTACAGGACATGCGCAATATCTCACAAGCTGTAGGTGTCAGAATGGTCACCATACATTGGTTCATACATTGGCCTGCATATTGGTGCGCAGTCTTAAAGATAACAGCACCGATAATGACTGGGGAGCATGGTGCCCTTGTCATTTGCCAGCAATGATTGCGCTCATACATGGAAGAGAAGCGGTATCAGTGCACATAACGTGTGCTGATACCACTTCTCTCGCATAACGAGTGTTCATACATCTACCCCTATATGTGCTACTAGTTACAGAGACAATGACCATGACTAGTCTTGTTGTAGTGGGAGACCAATTGGTGTCACTAATGACCATTATATGAGAGCCATTTTTTCCCCAATACATTTCCCCCAAAATGGCAGCTTCTGTGGCATCAATGTACTGCACTTTCATTTATCATCCATTAGGCAACATATACTCCTGACAAATGCCCAGTTGGAACTGAGGGGCCATATTATTGTGTTCTTTTTTTATATTTTGTTGAAGTTCTATAGCTAAGAAAATAAAATGTTTTTAAATTACAATTTTGAAGCTCTAACTGTAGTTCCTAGATTATCCACTGTAAAATTACTGTCCTGTTGCATTTTGCTCTCTGAGAAATGCGTTAGTTTTGGCACAGCAGCCATGTTTGCTAGTGAAACCACCACTGTGCTGCTGTTGGTGAGTGGTTTCTTCCTGTCAGCCATTTTGTTTTCACACTGCAATGAAAGTTATCTGAGACTGTGGAAAATTACTGAGGGACTGTAAAATGTAAAATGTGATGACACTTTAAAATGTGTTGACACAGAGCTGTAAAATGTGATGACACTTTATGAATAACAAAATAATAGTGTACAGTGTTTAGATCACAGTCCCTGAAAAGATGAATACAGTATATTATGTCCCCTACAACACGCACCAATGTTTCATGCATTTATCAGTAAAACCTCCCAAGTGTCTTAATAAAAAATAATACACAAATTTCTCTTTGCAACAGTTGTGAACTGACAACCAAAAGCTGTCCGCTGTGCATTTTTCTCGCGTCAATGCAACTTTTCCATTTTATGTGTATTTCCCTTATTCTTTTCGTTACAGATGCACACGATTTTACTTAGACATTTGCCGTGCATGAATAAAATACATCATATTTGATATGACAAGAAAAATATGCCTAAACTCTGCTGTCTCTTCCTTATTTTCTACTTGCATGCCTTATAGTTATGAGAATGGACGTGAGTGAATCTCCACGTGCCCTGAAAGTAGTTTAATGCATAATAAGTGGGCAAATACATATGCAGAAAAAATTTATTTTTTTAAACAAAGTTCCCAGTATATGTCGTTAACAAATATTGAGATTGTGGCTGGGAAGATGCATTTCATACGCTTTTCATGATCTTTCATGGGCACAGCTATAAAATGATATTAGTTTGGAAAGAGAAAAGTTTTTCATGGCAAAAAGTTTCAAACAAGCCACTTTTTGTTAGTAGGATTCTGCAACTATAACTAGGTAATACACTAGTGATATGAAATTATGAATATTAATGTACTACTATAGCTACTGTATAAAACATATCTATTGTGCATCATATCTTCACATTATACAGTATTTTCCAACTGTCTTGGAATGCTCAGAAGACTCCCAAATTTTGGGAAGTCAACTTGACTTCTGAGAGAAAACAGTCTCTTATACTGCCCATGTCACATGTTTTGTATGAGAAAATGCCTTATCTTGGCAATGCAGGAACAATGATGAGGACCCTTGTGCCTGCTATTTGGATTATGGTTTACAATTAGTTCATAGCGATGCCAGAACTTGAAAGAGATAAACAATATATATATAACAAAAACAGCCATACTCTGATTTTGAACTAAGAGATTCTCTGCTTCAGTCCTCATTCGTCCATCTTACTTACGGCAAACAGATATATTAACACACACCATATATACTGTAGGAGTGGTCTATAAAGCAGCTATCCCATTTAACTAACCCTATCTTGGGTCTAATTCTTGACCAGTCCTGCTATCACTATTTAAGTATATTTTTGTATAATTCTTTTTTATTTCTTTGCTTCTTTTCTTTGTGCAGGTAACACGGTAGCAGACGGATATGCTGACGCCATAGCAGAAGAAATTGTAGCGCCTCATGGACAATATATGCACTCAGTTCCCTTTGTGGACTTAAAGACTTAACTTTTTAGGAATTGTGCTGAAAAAGGAAAAAAAACAATTGGTTCACCTTATTTTTTTGCAGTTGATCCAACTATCCACAGAAGCTTTAAAAAAAAAAAAAAAAAAAAAAACGATGACAGTTGATCAATATAATTCCTGCTGCAGGCAATGACTTTCATTTGTATTGATAATAAAGAACCACCTGGGCGGCACCTCTGGATAAAATTTATCTCATAAAAACATGTGATGATAGCTTGGAGTGTGGAATCGTAAGGAGAAAGCTGAGAAATAAACAAATTCACGCTTTTCACTCTGTTTGCTGATGATGTCTCAGCGAACCAACTTTGTAAAGTACTGGAAGGCTGCCGGAGGACATTGTTCCAACACTCTATCACACAAAGAGAGAGATCATTTTCAAAATGCAAAGTGGAGTTCTACAGTGCATATTGCGCCCCACAAATTACACAAGTGTACCTAGATTTTCGGTTTGTCACATTGGTTTGCTAAACAAAACACCAGCATATGCAGCGATACCAAGATTTGGAAAGGCAGGGGGAGGAGATTTGAGTGGAGTAGGACCAAGTGATGTCCATCCCAGTAAAGTACAGCAGAGGCAATATCTAAGGCTTAATTGACCAGTTTATCAAGAAAAAAATTGAAGGTTTATTCAATTAAAGGTATAGTACTGGATGGGTAGTATGATGTTGAGCTTTGATGCAGAACTTAATTAAGACCCCATGTGGTGATAGGCAAGAACCAGTTTTGGGCCCCTTTCTCCACCAAGGTTGGAGCATAGGTTGCATAGTTGATGATGTAGCCCAGCTTTAATGTGGTGTTTACCCAACACCTCCTAAATATTTTTCCGTACCTCCCTCGACCAATGAGGTGCACTTTGTAAATGACCTCCAGAGAGGAGGCAAACATTTTGTAGGCTGGTTCAATATTCATTAAGTATGCAGCTTATCAATTCACTATTTACTAGTGACATCAATAAGGCGTGAGGCGTGTTGTGAATATTGTTTCGTCACACAAAATATCTGGCTCTATTTATACAGGTAGCTGGTGCACTTTAATTAAAGGGTTAGAATGGCAATGGTCACATGACTGATAGCGGCATTCTGACATTTAGCATCCCAACATGACGGACGTGAGTATACTAACCCTCTCCCAGCCCTAACCCTCCCTTCCCACAACCTAACCCTAACCCTCCCTTCCCGCAGCCCAACCCTAACCCTTCCCCCGCAGCCTAACCCTGACCCTTCCTATCATAGTTACGTTCGGGATGTTGGTTGTCTGAGTCCAGTGTCACGGTTTTGACGGGTGTCGGTATTCCGGTGCCAGTATTTTGACTGCCGCCATTTCAAACATCGGGATGCCACGTACATCCCTAATTAAACATAAGAGTGTTTCTGATGGCTGTAAAGTAGGTAGGTTTGACAGACTTTATTTTTACTTTACTTTATTTTCACTATTATTCAATGGTTTGTAATGTTTCCTTTGTATTGTTTTTAGACAACACAATACTTTGGTATCCAGTTAAACAGATTACACCATTTACACCATTTCATTTACTATATTTAGATTTTAGGCCGGATGTAATGCCGACCGAGTTTGGCGGCCATGCGGGATGTCGGACGAACTTGGATGTTTTTTTTAAAGGGGCAATCACTTACAAAAGAAATTTGAAACCAAGGTTTTAACAGGAAGCGCTGTCCAGTCTAATTAGCTAAATTAATAACAATATTTATTTATACACACATAACATATATGGCCATATAGCACACATAAAAATAACAGGGTAAAAATAAGATTTTAAACCTACCGGTAAATCTTTTTCTCGTAGTCCGTAGAGGATGCTGGGGACTCCGTAAGGACCATGGGGATAGACGGGCTCCGCAGGAGACATGGGCACTTTAAGAAAGACTTTAGATCTGGTGTGCACTGGCTCCTCCCTCTATGCCCCTCCTCCAGACCTCAGTTAGAGAAACTGTGCCCAGAGGAGACGGACAGTACGAGGAAAGGATTTTTGTTAATCCAAGGGCAAGATTCATACCAGCCACACCAATCACACCGTATAACTTGTGATATACTATCCAGTTAACAGTATGAAAACGACATAGCATCATAAGCAATAACTATATACAAGTCTTGCAGAAGTAGTCCGCACTTGGGACGGGCGCCCAGCATCCTCTACGGACTACGAGAAAAAGATTTACCGGTAGGTTTAAAATCTTATTTTCTCTTACGTCCTAGAGGATGCTGGGGACTCCGTAAGGACCATGGGGATTATACCAAAGCTCCCAAACGGGCGGGAGAGTGCGGATGACTCTGCAGCACCGATTGAGCAAACAGGAGGTCCTCCTCAGCCAGGGTATCAAACTTATAGAACTTTGCAAAGGAGTTTGAACCCGACCAAGTAGTAGCTCGGCACAGCTGTAGCGCCGAGACCCCTCTGGCAGCCGCCCAAGAAGAGCCCCCCTTCCTGGGCCTTGACCGATTTAGGTAACGGCAATCCCGCCGTAGAATGCGCCTGCTGAATTGTGTTACAGATCCAGCGAACAATAGTCTACTTTGAAGCAGGGGCACCAATCTTGTTGGTTGCATACATGACAAACAGTGCTTCTGTTTTTCTGACTGTAGCCGATCTGGCCATGTAAATTTTCAAAGCCCTGACCACATCAAGGGACTCGGGATCCTCCAAGTCACGCGTAGCCACAGGCACCACAATAGTTCATATGAAAGGATGACACCACTTTTGGCAGGAATTGAGGACGGGTCCGCAATTCCGCTCTATCCATATGGAAAACCAGATAGGGGCTTTTATGTGATAAAGCCGCTAATTCCGACACTCGCCTAGCCGAAGCCAAGGCTAGTAATAACATGACCACTTTCCAAGTAAGATTTTTCAACTCCACCGTTTTAAGTGGTTCAAACCAGTGTGACTTAATGAAACTTAACACCACGTTAAGGTCCCAAGGCGTCACCGGAGGTACAAAAGGAGGCTGAATATGCAGTACTCCCTTCACAAAAGTTTGTACTTCAGGGAGAGAGGCCAATTCCTTTTGAAAGAAAATGGATAAGGCCGAAATCTGAACCTTAATAGATCCTAATTTTAGGCCGCAATTCACTCCAGTTTGCAGGAAGTGAAGGAAACGGCCCAGATGGAATTCTTCCGTAGGAGCATTCCTGGCCTCACACCAAGAAACATATTTTCGCCATATACGGTGATAATGTTTAGATGTCATGTCCTTCCTAGCCTTTATTAGCGTAGGAATGACCTCATCCGGAATACCCTTATCCGCTAGGATCCGACGTTCAACCGCCATGCCGTCCAACGCAGCCGCGGTAAGTCTTGGAATAGACATGGCCCCTGTTGCAACAGGTCCTGTCTTAGAGGAAGAGGCCACGGATCTTCTGTGAGCATTTCCTGCAGATCCGGATACCAGGTCCTTGGTGGCCAATCTGGAACAATGAGGATTGTTCTCACTCCTCTCCCTCCTACCATTCTCAACACGTTGGGTATGAGAGGAAGAGGGGGAAATACATAGACCGACTGGAACACCCACGGTGTCACTAGGGCATCTACAGCTACTGCCTGAGGGTCTCTTGACCTGGTGCAATACCTCTGTAGCTTCTTGTTGAGGCGGGACGCCATCATGTCTATCTGTGGCAGTTCCCACTGACTTGCAATCTGTGCGAAGGCTTCCTAAATAAGTCCTCTCTTGGATGCAGGTCGTGTTTGCTGAGGAAGTCTACTTCCCAGTTGTCCACTCCCGGAATGAACTGCTGAAAATGCGCTAACATGATTTTCTGCCCAGCGGAGAATCCTGGTGGCTTCTGCCATTTCCACTCTGCTCTTTGTGCCGCCTTGGCGGTTTACATGAGCCACTGCGGTGATGTTGTCTGACTGGATCAGAACCGGTAGGTCGCGAAGCAATGTTTCCGCTTGCCGAAGGGCATTGTATATGGCCCTCAGCTCCAGGATGTTGATTTGAATACAAGTTTTTTTACTTGACCCAAAGACCTTGGAAGTTTCTTCCCTGTGTGACTGCTCCCCCACCTCGGAGGTTCGCGTCCGTGGCTACCAGAATTCAGTCCTGGATGGCGAACCTGCGACCCTGCAGAAGGTGAGCACTCTGCAGCCACCATAGGAGATAAACCCTAGCCCTAGGGGACAGGGTGATTAACTGATGCATCTGTAGATGTGATCCGGACCACTTGTCCCGTAGATCCCATTGGAAAGTCCTCGCATGGGACCTGCCGAAGGGAATGGCCCCGTAAGATGCCACCATCTTTCCCAGGACCCGAGTGCAGTGATGCACTGACACCTGTTTTGGCTTTAATAGGTTTTTTTACCAGAGTCATTAGTTCCTGGGCCTTCTCTATCGGAAGATAAACCCATTTCTGGTCCGTATTCAGAAACATACCCAAGAAGGGCAGACGAGTCATAGGAACCAACTGTGACTTCGGGATATTGAGAATCCAGCCGAGTTGCTGTGACACCTTCAGCAAAAGTGACACGCTGTTCAACAACTGCTCTTTTGATCTCGCCCTTATTAGGAGATCGTCCAAGTATGGGATAATTGTGACTCCTTGCTTGCGTAGGAGCACCATCATTTCCGCCAATTACCCTGAAATTGGTAATGACAATACTGTACCGTAATTCTCAGGTACGCCTGATGGGGTGGATAAATGGGAACATGAAGGTATGCAGCCTTTATGTCTAGATACATCATAAAATCCCCCCCTTCCAGGCTGGCGATGATCGCTCTGAGCGATTCCACCTTGAATTTGAACCTTTTCAAGTATAGGTTCAGAGATTTTCATTTTAAAATAGGTCTGACCGAACCGTCCGGTTTCGGGACTACAGCCAAGGTTGAGTAATATCCCCTTCCTTGTTGAAGGAGGGGAACCTTGAGCACCACCTGTTGGAGATACAATGTGTGAATTGTATTTAATATTATCTCCCTTTCTGGGGGAGAAGCCGGTAGGGGCGATAAGGAAAACCGGCGAGGAGGCACCTCTTCGAATTCCAGCTTGTAACCCTGAGAAACAATTTCTATTGCCCAGGGATCCACCTGTGAGTGAACTCAGATGTGGCTGAAGAGTCGAAGACGTGCTCCCACTGGGGCGGACTCCCTTAGCATCATGCGGTGGATTTAGTAGAGGCCCGGGGAGGACTTCTGTTCCTGGGAACTAGCTGTGCCCTGCGCCCTTACCTCTGGTAAGAAAGGACGCTCCTCGTACTTTCTTGTTTTTCTGCGACCGAAAGAACTGCATTTGATAATGTCGTGCTTTCTTAGGCTGTGAGGGAATATAAGGCAAAAGATCAGATTTACCAGCTATAGAAGTGGAGACCAGGTCCGAGAGCCCTTCTCCACACAATTCCTCACCCTTGTAAGGTAAAACCTCCATATGCCTCTTTTAGTCGGCATCACCTGTCCATTGCATGTTCCACAGGACACGTCTAGCAGAAATCGACATAGCGTTGACTCTAGAACCTAGTAAACCAATGTCTCTTTGAGCATGTCTTATATATAAGACAGCATCTTTTATATATCCTAGGGTAAATAATATGGTATCCTTATCTAGGGTTTCAATCTCCGCTCATAAGGTATCTGTCCACGCTGCTACAGCGCTATAAACCCATGCCGACACAATCACCGGTCTGAGTAGTGTACCAGAATGTGTGTAAATGGACTTCAAAGTACTTTTCTGCATGCTATCTGCAGGATCCCTGAGGGTAGCTTTATCTTGGTATGTCAGCGCTACCTTTTGGGTAAACGTGTCAACGCCTTGTCCACCCTAGGGGAGGATTGCCATCGTATCCTGGCCCTAGCAGGGAAAGGATACGCCATGAGAATTCTTTTGGGAAACTGCAGTTTCTTGTCTGGAGATTCCCGCTCTTTTTCACACAATTCATTTGGTTCATGAGAGGGGGGAAATGTTATCTCAGCTTTCTTCCCCTTAAACATGTGTACCCTCGTGTCAG